>NC_136487.1:174465351-174500351 GCF_053919585.1 Euprymna scolopes | reverse complement strand
CCTTCTCTGTTTCCCTATTTGCCTATCTGTACTGAAATGCAGAAGTTTAAATGTAACATGTACAGGTATCTTGCTGTTCAACACCCTACATAGTTCTCTGTTGAACATGATCCCAAATAGTAGCTAATTAAAGGCAAGTGGCAATAAGCCTTATTTGGGATGATAAAGAGTAAAAATAAATATCTGAAGGGATACTCCTGTGAGAGTCTTCTGTTGGTTTCCTGTTGGGCTATGGACAACGGAGAAGCAGGTTGAAATCAAAAAACAGTTTCATGACCAGAGTTAGCATTGACCTTGTGTGGTCACAGAACTACCGCATTGACAAATGAGATGATTGAAATGTCAACTTGAACGAAGCTAAGAACATCTTTCGCATGGAGTGGATCTTCCAAGAAAAAACTGAATGACCCTTAACTGAGCAAAAACAAAGACAACCAGTGACCACTACAAGTGAAGATGAGCAACAAGCGACTGCCCTTGTTGAAATGCCAGACAGAAGATGGAACACATCCGCCATGACTGTAGTGATGGATTAGTTTGTACTGACTAAAATTTGATGGATGCCATTTTGAAAATGGAGCTAACTCAACAATAATTCAAAATATGTGAGATTTATGTTGTAATGACTACAAATTCGCATTAATCGTTAAAAAATGATTTTCTTTACAAAAATTAAACTACTTGATCAATTTACGTGATATTTGGAATATGACATTTTCATTTTATGATGGCCATTTTTATGTGGAGTAAATCATACTTACTAACAATCATCATGGCATTTCCTTGGTCTTTTGGTTAGGAACAAAGTGTAGGCATAACTCCACGGTGTGAATATGGTATTGTGGTGAAAAGGGCCGCCTAAGAATAATCTCAAAATATCCTAGAAAGACCCTCACCCCCTCCAAGTCAACAGGGCTTCATGCCTAAATTTATTAGAGATTATATCAATTTCTATTGTTTTAATGTATTCATTATTGTAATATTGTATTGTTATGATGTCTAATAAATTAAATATATAGGAACAAAGTTTAGTATCTGTTCTGTTGCTACAGTTTGTCTATTCTTTTCTGTGTCAGCAAAGGAACACTCTTTCTAGATTAAGGCAATTTTTATTTTTCTTCCAATTGAGAGTGCCCATTTTGGGGAGCTGAGTTTTATGTAGTCCTTTGCATTGTTGTTGTATTCAGCAAAATCTTTAAAGGCACACATGCTGCAAAGTAGAAGACAATCCAGCTCCCAAATGCAACACTTCCATAAGTGTTGCATTGGGGAGCTGGATTTCCCCCCCATTATGTACATACCTTGTTTCCAATTTTGCTCTCGTGAGGAGGCAAGTAAATAGTGGCAACTATCATGGTGCTTACAGATTGTAATTTAAAAAAATATTTTTTATTCATCTAACTGTATCTGTCTGGCGTCAAATTTCATTCAAATAATATCTTCAAATAATTTAACACAAGATCTTTTAGAAAATGAATGAGTTCTTCATATTGATCATTCATATCCTGCCCAAAGTGCCCACCTAGCCATATCCTGCCCAAAGTTTCCGCCTAGCCATATCCTGCCCAAAGTTTCCGCCTAGCCATATCCTGCCCAAAGTGCCCACCTAGCCATATCCTGCCCAAAGTTTCCGCCTAGCCATATCCTGCCCAAAGTTTCCGCCTAGCCATATCCTGCTCAAAAGTTTCAACCTAGACACATCCTGCCCAAAGTTTCCACCTAGACACATCCTGCCCAAAGTTTCCGCCTAGCTACATCCTGCCGAAAGTTTCCGCCTAGCCACATCCTGCCCAAAGTTTCCGCCTAGCCACATCCTGCCGAAAGTTTCCACCTAGCCACATCCTGCCCAAAGTTTCCGCCTAGCCATATCCTGCCCAAAGTTTCCGCCTAGCCACATCCTGCCGAAAGTTTCCGCCTAGCCACATCCTGCCCAAAGTTTCCGCCTAGCCATATCCTGCCCAAAGTTTCCGCCTAGCCACATCCTGCCCAAAGTTTCCGCCTAGACACATCCTGCCCAAAGTTTCCGCCTAGCCACATCCTGCCCAAAGTTTCCGCCTAGCCACATCCTACCCAAAGTTTCCGCCTAGACACATCCTGCCCAAAATTTCCTCCTAGCCACATCCTGCCCAAAGTTTCCGCCTAGACACATCCTGCCCAAAGTTTCCGCCTAGCCACATCCTACCCAAAGTTTCCGCCTAGACACATCCTGCCCAAAATTTCCTCCTAGCCATATCCTGCCCATAGTTTCCATCTAGACACATCCTTCCCAAAGTTTCCACCTCGCCATATCTTGCCCAAAGTTTCCACCTCGCCATATCTTGCCCAAAGTTTCCACCTCGCCATATCTTGCCCAAAGTTTCCACCTCGCCATATCCTGCTCAAAAGTTTCCACCTAGACACATCCTGCCCAAAGTTTCCACCTAGACACATCCTGCCCAAAGTTTCCGCCTAGCTACATCCTGCCGAAAGTTTCCGCCTAGCCACATCCTGCCGAAAGTTTCCGCCTAGCCACATCCTGCCGAAAGTTTCCGCCTAGCCACATCCTGCCCAAAGTTTCCGCCTAGACACATCCTGCCCAAAGTTTCCGCCTAGCTACATCCTGCCCAAAGTTTCCGCCTAGCTACATCCTGCCGAAAGTTTCCGCCTAGCTACATCCTGCCCAAAGTTTCCGCCTAGCTACATCCTGCCGAAAGTTTCCACCTAGACACATCCTGCCCAAAGTTTCCGCCTAGCCACATCCTGCCCAAAGTTTCCGCCTAGCCACATCCTACCCAAAGTTTCCGCCTAGACACATCCTGCCCAAAATTTCCTCCTAGCCATATCCTGCCCAAAGTTTCTACCTAGACACATCCTGCCCAAAGTTTCTACCTAGACACATCCTGCCCAAAGTTTCCGCCTAGCCATATCCTGCCCAAAGTTTCTACCTAGACACATCCTGCCCAAAGTTTCTACCTAGACACATCCTGCCCAAAGTTTCTACCTAGACACATCCTGCCCAAAGTTTCTACCTAGACACATCGTGCCCAAAGTTTCTACCTAGACACATTCTGCCCAAAGTTTCCGCCTAGCCATATCCTGCCCAAAGTTTCTACCTAGACACATCCTGCCCAAAGTTTCTACCTAGACACATCCTGCCCAAAGTTTCTACCTAGACACATCCTGCCCAAAGTTTCTACCTAGACCCATCCTGCCCAAAGTTTCTACCTAGACACATTCTGCCCAAAGTTTCCTCCTAGCCATATCCTGCCCAAAGTTTCTACCTAGACACATCCTTCCCAAAGTTTCCACCTCGCCATATCTTGCCCAAAGTTTCCACCTCGCCATATCCTGCTCAAAAGTTTCCACCTAGACACATCCTGCCCAAAGTTTCCACCTAGACACATCCTGCCCAAAGTTTCCGCCTAGCTACATCCTGCCGAAAGTTTCCGCCTAGCCACATCCTGCCGAAAGTTTCCGCCTAGCCACATCCTGCCGAAAGTTTCCACCTAGCCACATCCTGCTCAAAAGTTTCCACCTAGACACATCCTGCCCAAAGTTTCCGCCTAGCTACATCCTGCCGAAAGTTTCCGCCTAGCCACATCCTGCCCAAAGTTTCCGCCTAGCCACATCCTGCCCAAAGTTTCCGCCTAGACACATCCTGCCCAAAGTTTCCGCCTAGCCACATCCTGCCCAAAGTTTCCGCCTAGCCACATCCTACCCAAAGTTTCCGCCTAGACACATCCTGCCCAAAGTTTCCGCCTAGCCACATCCTACCCAAAGTTTCCGCCTAGCCATATCCTGCCCAAAATTTCCTCCTAGCCACATCCTGCCCAAAGTTTCCGCCTAGACACATCCTGCCCAAAGTTTCCGCCTAGCCACATCCTACCCAAAGTTTCCGCCTAGACACATCCTGCCCAAAATTTCCTCCTAGCCATATCCTGCCCATAGTTTCCATCTAGACACATCCTGCCCAAAGTTTCCGCCTAGCCACATCCTACCCAAAGTTTCCGCCTAGCCATATCCTGCCCAAAATTTCCTCCTAGCCACATCCTGCCCAAAGTTTCCGCCTAGACACATCCTGCCCAAAGTTTCCGCCTAGCCACATCCTACCCAAAGTTTCCGCCTAGACACATCCTGCCCAAAATTTCCTCCTAGCCATATCCTGCCCATAGTTTCCATCTAGACACATCCTTCCCAAAGTTTCCACCTCGCCATATCTTGCCCAAAGTTTCCACCTCGCCATATCCTGCTCAAAAGTTTCCACCTAGACACATCCTGCCCAAAGTTTCCACCTAGACACATCCTGCCCAAAGTTTCCGCCTAGCTACATCCTGCCGAAAGTTTCCACCTAGACACATCCTGCCGAAAGTTTCCGCCTAGCCACATCCTGCCGAAAGTTTCCACCTAGACACATCCTGCCGAAAGTTTCCGCCTAGACACATCCTGCCCAAAGTTTCCACCTAGACACATCCTGCCCAAAGTTTCCGCCTAGACACATCCTGCCCAAAGTTTCCACCTAGACACATCCTGCCGAAAGTTTCCACCTAGACACATCCTGCCCAAAGTTTCCACCTAGACACATCCTGCCCAAAGTTTCCGCCTAGCTACATCCTGCCGAAAGTTTCCACCTAGACACATCCTGCCGAAAGTTTCCGCCTAGCCACATCCTGCCGAAAGTTTCCACCTAGACACATCCTGCCCAAAGTTTCCGCCTAGACACATCCTGCCCAAAGTTTCCACCTAGACACATCCTGCCCAAAGTTTCCGCCTAGACACATCCTGCCCAAAGTTTCCACCTAGACACATCCTGCCGAAAGTTTCCACCTAGACACATCCTGCCCAAAGTTTCCACCTAGACACATCCTGCCCAAAGTTTCCACCTAGACACATCCTGCCCAAAGTTTCCACCTAGACACATCCTGCCGAAAGTTTCCGCCTAGCCACATCCTGCCGAAAGTTTCCACCTAGACACATCCTGCCGAAAGTTTCCGCCTAGCCACATCCTGCCGAAAGTTTCCGCCTAGCCACATCCTGCCGAAAGTTTCCACCTAGACACATCCTGCCGAAAGTTTCCGCCTAGACACATCCTGCCGAAAGTTTCCACCTAGACACATCCTGCCCAAAGTTTCCACCTAGACACATCCTGCCCAAAGTTTCCGCCTAGCTACATCCTGCCCAAAGTTTCCACCTAGACACATCCTGCCGAAAGTTTCCGCCTAGCCACATCCTGCCGAAAGTTTCCGCCTAGCCACATCCTGCCGAAAGTTTCCGCCTAGCCACATCCTGCCCAAAGTTTCCGCCTAGACACATCCTGCCCAAAGTTTCCGCCTAGCTACATCCTGCCCAAAGTTTCCGCCTAGCTACATCCTGCCGAAAGTTTCCGCCTAGCCACATCCTACCCAAAGTTTCCGCCTAGACACATCCTGCCCAAAATTTCCTCCTAGCCATATCCTGCCCAAAGTTTCTACCTAGACACATCCTGCCCAAAGTTTCTACCTAGACACATCCTGCCCAAAGTTTCCGCCTAGCCATATCCTGCCCAAAGTTTCTACCTAGACACATCCTGCCCAAAGTTTCTACCTAGACACATCCTGCCCAAAGTTTCTACCTAGACACATTCTGCCCAAAGTTTCCTCCTAGCCATATCCTGCCCAAAGTTTCTACCTAGACACATCCTGCCCAAAGTTTCTACCTAGACACATCCTGCCCAAAGTTTCTACCTAGACATATCCTGCCCAAAGTTTCCGCCTAGCCATATCCTGCCCAAAGTTTCCGCCTAGCCATATCCTGCCCAAAGTTTCCGCCTAGACACATCCTGCCCAAAGTTTCCATCTAGACACATCCTGCCCAAAGTTTCCGCCTAGCCATATCCTGCCCAAAGTTTCCGCCTAGCCATATCCTGCCCAAAGTTTCCGCCTAGCCATATCCTGCCCAAAGTTTCCGCCTAGCCATATCCTGCCCATAGTTTCCATCTAGACACATCCTTCCCAAAGTTTCCACCTCGCCATATCTTGCCCAAAGTTTCCACCTCGCCATATCCTGCTCAAAAGTTTCCACCTAGACACATCCTGCCCAAAGTTTCCACCTAGACACATCCTGCCCAAAGTTTCCGCCTAGCTACATCCTGCCGAAAGTTTCCGCCTAGCCACATCCTGCCGAAAGTTTCCGCCTAGCCACATCCTGCCGAAAGTTTCCACCTAGCCACATCCTGCTCAAAAGTTTCCACCTAGACACATCCTGCCCAAAGTTTCCGCCTAGCTACATCCTGCCGAAAGTTTCCGCCTAGCCACATCCTGCCCAAAGTTTCCGCCTAGCCACATCCTGCCCAAAGTTTCCGCCTAGCCACATCCTACCCAAAGTTTCCGCCTAGACACATCCTGCCCAAAATTTCCTCCTAGCCATATCCTGCCCATAGTTTCCATCTAGACACATCCTTCCCAAAGTTTCCGCCTAGACACATCCTGCCCAAAATTTCCTCCTAGCCATATCCTGCCCATAGTTTCCATCTAGACACATCCTGCCCAAAGTTTCCGCCTAGACACATCCTGCCCAAAGTTTCCGCCTAGCCACATCCTGCCCAAAGTTTCCGCCTAGCCACATCCTACCCAAAGTTTCCGCCTAGACACATCCTGCCCAAAATTTCCTCCTAGCCATATCCTGCCCAAAGTTTCTACCTAGACACATCCTGCCCAAAGTTTCTACCTAGACACATCCTGCCCAAAGTTTCCGCCTAGCCATATCCTGCCCAAAGTTTCTACCTAGACACATCCTGCCCAAAGTTTCTACCTAGACACATCCTGCCCAAAGTTTCTACCTAGACACATTCTGCCCAAAGTTTCCTCCTAGCCATATCCTGCCCAAAGTTTCTACCTAGACACATCCTGCCCAAAGTTTCTACCTAGACACATCCTGCCCAAAGTTTCTACCTAGACATATCCTGCCCAAAGTTTCCGCCTAGCCATATCCTGCCCAAAGTTTCCGCCTAGCCATATCCTGCCCAAAGTTTCCGCCTAGACACATCCTGCCCAAAGTTTCCATCTAGACACATCCTGCCCAAAGTTTCCGCCTAGCCATATCCTGCCCAAAGTTTCCGCCTAGCCATATCCTGCCCAAAGTTTCCGCCTAGCCATATCCTGCCCAAAGTTTCCGCCTAGCCATATCCTGCCCATAGTTTCCATCTAGACACATCCTTCCCAAAGTTTCCACCTCGCCATATCTTGCCCAAAGTTTCCACCTCGCCATATCCTGCTCAAAAGTTTCCACCTAGACACATCCTGCCCAAAGTTTCCACCTAGACACATCCTGCCCAAAGTTTCCGCCTAGCTACATCCTGCCGAAAGTTTCCGCCTAGCCACATCCTGCCGAAAGTTTCCGCCTAGCCACATCCTGCCGAAAGTTTCCACCTAGCCACATCCTGCTCAAAAGTTTCCACCTAGACACATCCTGCCCAAAGTTTCCGCCTAGCTACATCCTGCCGAAAGTTTCCGCCTAGCCACATCCTGCCCAAAGTTTCCGCCTAGCCACATCCTGCCCAAAGTTTCCGCCTAGCCACATCCTACCCAAAGTTTCCGCCTAGACACATCCTGCCCAAAATTTCCTCCTAGCCATATCCTGCCCATAGTTTCCATCTAGACACATCCTTCCCAAAGTTTCCGCCTAGACACATCCTGCCCAAAATTTCCTCCTAGCCATATCCTGCCCATAGTTTCCATCTAGACACATCCTGCCCAAAGTTTCCGCCTAGACACATCCTGCCCAAAGTTTCCGCCTAGCCACATCCTGCCCAAAGTTTCCGCCTAGCCACATCCTACCCAAAGTTTCCGCCTAGACACATCCTGCCCAAAATTTCCTCCTAGCCATATCCTGCCCATAGTTTCCATCTAGACACATCCTGCCCAAAGTTTCCGCCTAGACACATCCTGCCCAAAGTTTCCGCCTAGCCACATCCTGCCCAAAGTTTCCGCCTAGCCACATCCTACCCAAAGTTTCCGCCTAGACACATCCTGCCCAAAATTTCCTCCTAGCCATATCCTGCCCATAGTTTCCATCTAGACACATCCTTCCCAAAGTTTCCACCTCGCCATATCTTGCCCAAAGTTTCCTCCTCGCCATATCCTGCTCAAAAGTTTCCACCTAGACACATCCTGCCCAAAGTTTCCGCCTAGCTACATCCTGCCGAAAGTTTCCGCCTAGCCACATCCTGCCCAAAGTTTCCGCCTAGCCACATCCTGCCCAAAGTTTCCGCCTAGACACATCCTGCCCAAAGTTTCCTCCTAGCCATATCCTGCCCAAAGTTTCCGCCTAGACACATCCTGCCCAAAATTTCCTCCTAGCCATATCCTGCCCAAAGTTTCTACCTAGACACATCCTGCCCAAAGTTTCTACCTAGACACATCCTGCCCAAAGTTTCTACCTAGACACATTCTGCCCAAAGTTTCCGCCTAGCCATATCCTGCCCAAAGTTTCCGCCTAGCCATATCCCAACCAAAGTCTGCCTGACGTAACTATATATCCCATCAAAAGTCTCTAGATAGTAATATCTTGATGAAGACTTTCAACCATTTCTTGCTCAAAGTCTTCACCTAGCCATATCCTGCCTAAAATCACCGCTTAACCATACCACACCTGAAGTCTCTGCTTAACAGTACTTTGTCTGAAATCCGCTTAACCATACCACACCTGAAATCTCCGCTTAACCATATCGCACAAGAATTTTCTACCAGCCATATTGCACTCAAAGTCTCTGCTTAGCTGGATCCTGCCTGAAGACTCCACCTAGCTGTATCCCACATAAAGTTTTCACCTAGCAAGAATATTTGAAAAGCCAACGATTTGTGTCAAATATTCCGCCTCATCTGATGGATAGTTTTCTGTTTTAATTAAAATGTGAATTATTTTAAACTTTCCTCCCCATTTTTTTTTCTCCCATGCTCTCTGCAGATATCGCAGACAAGAGAATCAACACGGTCACTGTCGCCATCTCCTTTGCAATAGAAGGACTTTCTCCTCAACAAGAACCATCACATCAGATGAAGTGAAAATAAACCTGCGCGACAGTTGTTGCCGATCACAGAAACAACAGGCATCACAACTATCATCACCATGACAACCGTTGGATGAAATATTTCACGTTCACCTATGGCCTCTACAAAGATATTCAGTCTTATGTTTTTATCGAGCCAATCACTCTGATAGTAATGCTTGCATACTTTTAAACATCCTCCTCTTTTATTTATAGATTTTTATTCAAAATATTTATTCACTTATTCCTTCCATTTATGGTCAGCAAATAATAGACGTTGCTGGAAGGCCACCATTATAACAAACAAAAGCATTAAAAAATATTTAAAAAAATCATGTTTGGACGACAGATTTCAGCATTCAAGTTCATCCAATTGACAACGAACAATCATTTTGATACTTAATTCTGAAAAGATTTAAAATTTTCATTGAAAGAAAAAAATATGAAAGAAAAGTTCATTTTAGCCTCGTGCCAGTTTTATTTTCTTTAAATTCGTCGCATCAAAAAAAAATCTGTGCCAATTCCAATACAATAGATTTGTATATATATAATGTTAATTTATTAGACCTAATACATGACTTCCCGACCCCCAAAATAAGAAAATGTATTTGTTACAAATTTTATATGTAAAATCTTATCTTGATAATAAAATTGTGTATTTGTGCCTTTTTGTTCATCCGGAATGTGCCTTTTATATTTACTAAAAATCAATTACTTATAGAAATGAAATGTCATAGAATATAGCAAAATTTAAAAAATAATTTAATTATGAAATTAGATCCACCAGAATGCATGTTTGTTTTCTTATACAAGTCACCCCCCCCTTTTTTTTTTAAATTCAATTTTCACCCCAAACAAGGCACAGTGCCACTTTGAAGTAGGGGGGCTACTATCAGGGACATAAGTTGCAGGTGTATTATGAAGGGAGATGAGTAGCAAGATGTTTGTTCACATTACACTTGAACTTCTGCATGTCAGTACACTTGGGAAAGCAGAATCCCGGAAGGGAGTTCCAAAGTCTAGTTGTTCTGGGGAAGAAACTATTGGAGCAGAAGACTTTCTTACACCTAGGGATCTCTACTGTGAAGGGGATTTAGCTGCCTGTCGGGTTTATTGGGGGTATTCACATCGAGGGGGTACATGTGCTTGTAGTTTATCAAAATATTCACCATTAAAATACTTGTAGAGCAGGCAGAGGAATGCAACATTTCGTCGATGAGACAGAGGATAAAGCTTAGATAGCAGTTCAGGACCTATCAGGTTGGCGACTCTCTTTTGAACCATGTCAAGAAGTAAGAGATAAGCAGCAGATGCACCAGCCTAAATATTACAACAATACTCCATACATGAGCGAATGGTGGCCTTATAGAGGTACAGGATACTTTCAGGCATAAGTAGCTTTCTAGCATGGTAGAGAGAGCCCACCTTCTTTGCAGCAGCCTTGGCAATGCTCTCAATACCTTTTTATTAATAGTTGAAAAGAATAAAAAACTTTTATCCTTAAAAATTGAAAGGGATTTGGAAGCACTTGCAATGGCGAATAAAGACTCATTTAAACTAGCTTTAAAGTTCTTAGCAAATCATGGAAAGTTTTCAAAGCTATTCACATTCAATAATCTTATAAATAGAGATTAAAACATTACCTAAATGCAATCTGTTCTAATTTCATGACAATTTCAATGAATAAATGATAGCATAATTAAATTTATTTTTCCAAAACCTATTTGAAAAAAAATAATTTGTCAAATATGCTGTTAACCAATATCGTCTTGTTACATGTAAAACGGAAAAAAAAAAAATAGTCACCTATGTAAACGAGAATCTCCCAAATTAAAATCTTGAATAATTATCTAAACTCAAATGTAAATTAATATTAAGCCGACTTCACAAATTGATAAAAGTTAATTATTGGATTTTAATTATAAGGTGAAGCTTGAATTATCCAAACTCGAGATATATAATGCCAAAATATCCACCCATTAATATGGGAGGGGAGATTATCTTCAAAAGCGTTCTGAATTGATAATTGAGCACCGGACTTATACCAAGTAGATATTAATAAGTCCCTTATACCCCCCCTTTTTTCTAAATGGAGAGTAGATAATACAGTGGATGTGTTATCGGCAGCTCCAGTAACTCTTGCTTCTCCTTTTGTTGTCCCTCAATCCTCATGCAAATGAGTGATTTTTCTGACAAAGGGTGAAGAAAAAGCTGCTTTAAAGGTCAGTAGTACTTGGTGACCAGTAGTCTGAGATGTCGGAAATTTTTCTGTCTCTATGTCTATCCTTGTGGCCATGTCACTAGTAAGGGTGCTGGAGGTAAACGTTTCGTCTGGGCTGACATTATCCGCCTGATAGTCAGGGACCCGAACCTTGGATTAACCACTAAGGAGGCTGTCCTATCAGCAGGTGCAAAGTACTGGGACTGCTGTATTACCATTTGGTGAATGGATTCTGGACCATGCAGTAGTCTCTGGTGGGACCTCTCGATGCCATACTAATGGGTAATTGTTATGGCTTTACCTTTTCATGTGCTACAAAAAAAAAAAAAAATTCCTGTCTTTTTCTCTCTTACTTTCCCTCTCTGTACTGCTCTAA
This sequence comes from Euprymna scolopes, assembly GCF_053919585.1. NCBI lineage: Eukaryota > Metazoa > Mollusca > Cephalopoda > Sepiida > Sepiolidae > Euprymna > Euprymna scolopes. The sequence goes on along the minus strand of NC_136487.1, from coordinate 174,488,753 downwards.
CCAAGTATGCCGACCTGTTCCACAAATCCCAAAACCTCAACATGAAACATCTCCAGAAAAAAAACTCGAATAAACTTAGAACCCCATCTTCCAATGTAGACCCCTACTACCAGGTCTCCTTCTCTAACATCAGGAGTCTACGTTCCAACCTTCCAGAGGTTGAAACCCAATTACAGGAGACGACACCGGACTTATTTTTAAGCGAAACTGGAATAGGGCCGACCACTTCCCTAGATGAGTTCATAATTAACAGATACTCTAATTTAACATCTAAATCTGACCCCCAAGATCATTATGGGCATGGAATATGTGCCTACATTAAAGATGGCTTCCCATGTTGCAGGGATATCTCTAGAGAAGATCCTAATTTACCTTATATGTGCTTCCGGGTTGCACTTGCTTATACCACTGCATTTATATTTGCCCTCTATCGGCCCCACAACAGCGGAGTTACTATCTTTAAGAGCATATCTGAGAAAATAAACCACATCCTGTCTGCACACCCCTCGGCTAACATTCACATCTGTGGTGACTTCAACGTCCATAACGTGGAATGGCTGACCCACTCAAATAAGACAGACGATGAGGGGAGGTTCTGTCATGATTTTTCCATTGCTTATGACCTCACTCAGATTGTTCGCAAGCCTACCCGTGTGCCCGATACTACAGGTCAATATGCAAGCCTCCTAGACCTTTTTCTCTCAACTTCCCCTGAGCTATGTTCATGTTCCATTCTTTCTTCTCTAGGATCCTCCGACCACTCCGTCGTATCAGTTAAGATAAAAATGAAATGTAATAAGTCCCCAGACGTATCCCTCCACGGTACTGTATACCGATACTCCATGGCTGACTGGGATAGCTTCCGTACATTTATATCTGATCTACCTCTGCATTCCATGTTTAAAAAGGATGTGTGCTCTATAGTATCAGACCTGACCGAATGGTTAATTGTAGGCATAGACCAATTCATACCATCTAAAAAATTCCAACAAAAACCTAACAGCCAGCCATAGTTCTCCCCAGAATGTGCTGCTGCTATCGCACACAGAAATCACTTTTTCCATAACTAAATCCAAGGTAGCTGATCAGTGGCTTGGTTCCCACCAGTTTTGGCAAATAACAAATAGGATCTTGAACAGAAGTGTGCGTTCTATCCCAACCATTATCAACGGACCAGAGTTCATCTCGTCAGCTTCAGACAAGGCCAAACTATTTGCCAAGAACTTTGCAGCTAATTCTACTCTATGCGACGAAGGCCATCAACTCCCCGTATTTCCTCCTATAACACAGAGCACGCAAATATCTGTGCATTATGTCGCCAAGCTAATCAAGAACCTTGATTCCAGTAAAGCTACTGGCCCTGATGGCATTCCAATTATAGTGTTAAAAAAGCTTCAACCAGAACTTGCTCCCTATACTTACGAAACTGTCGGTACAGACCAATAAGTCTCCTGTGTGTCATGAGTAAGTTGCTGGAATCCATATTAAATAGAGAAATAAGTCAACTACCTCAGCAGAAATAGTGACACACAATATGGTTTCCGTTCTGCAAGATCTACTGCAGATGTGCTAACGGTTATATCTCATAGGATTAGTGAATCTCTTGACAAAGGCTTCCTTTCCAGGGCAATTGCTCTTGACATATCAAAAGCCTTTGACAAGGTATGGCATAAGGGCCTACTTCACAAGATCTCCAGCTACGGTATAACTGGAAATATTCTCTCTATCATTAAATCATTTCTCTCTGATAGGCTCATAAGAGTAGTGGTTGATGGACAGTATTAATGCTGGAGTCCCCCAGGGGTCCATCCTGGGCCCAACTCTCTTCCTGATCTACATCAATGATCTCCCTAAACACATACTTAAATCATTCGTTGACATCTATGCTGATGACACGACCATCTACGGCAACACATCAAAGGCTGTAAATGACAAAGCTCTCTCTGATTCTCTCTCCTCAGATCTCGAACGAGTGGTTATGTGGGGGAAGAGGTGGCTGGTTACCTTTAATGCATCTAAAACTAAACTCCTATCTTTACATCATCAACGCTCTGATCCCCATCTGGCATCAATTGAAATGGATGGCTCTCGTCTAGGAGAAGCCCCATGTTTCGACAAGCTTCTGGGCTTGACCTTTACTCCTGATCTGAAATGGAACACGTGCATCAAATCTGTTGCCAAGGTTGCTGGAAAGATGGTGGGATCCTTCTACTGCTCCAGAAGATATCTCACTACTGATGCAATTCTCTATCTGTATAAAAGCCAAGTACGTCCAAGGATGGAATACTGCTGCCATATCTCGGCAGGCACTGCTAAAAACAGCCTATCCTGCCTTGACAGAGTACAAAATAGATTTTGTGGGGGATGCCCTTTTCTCTTCTCTGCAACCTCTCTCTCACAGAAGAGACGTTGCAAGTCTATCTTTGTTTTATCGTTATTTCCATGGCAGGTGCTCATCTGAACTCCAATCTCTAGTTCCCCCTTGCCAATCTTTTACGAAAAACACCCGTCTAGCTGAATCCACTGTCAAAAAATTTCCCCACCTTTTATCTATGCCTAAATCAAAACGTAGATTCCATGAACAAAGTTTCTTCTTAGAACTGCATGCCTGTGGAACTCTGTTTCATCTGCCTGCTTCCCTCCTGACTACAACTTGGATGTCTTCAAGTCCAACCTAAACAAATTTCTGATGAACTGCCCCGTTAAGTAGACACTTTAAATATTCACACTAACGTACTGTACTTACAATAACCTTTATCCCTGAGTGGCTTCCGGGCCTTGATAAGTGGTGACAACCTTGTAAAAAAAAAAAAAAAAAAAAAAAAAAAAATAAGAATTAAAAAAACAAACTCCCATGTAACATCGTATTCAAGTCCAACGTAAACCAATTCTTGTTGAACTATCTACTTAAGTAATCCAATTCAACAATTTTCCACTACTAACGGTTGCTATGATATTGTCCCATTAACTACTGTACACTTATTAACCTTTATCCTTGAGTGGTCTCTGGACCTTCATAAATTTTGACTCCTATGTAAAAAAAACAAAACAAAAAAAGCATAAAAACTATATTAAATAGATTTGGAATAAGTTACGTAAAACTATATTTTATCACCAATAAGGCTGAAAATGAGAAGGGGATAGGAAATAACCTCTTTAGGCCATGGCATTTATAAGCTAAATGCTTATCATCAGAACAGGAGAAAAACCGGCATTATACAACTATAAGGTTAAAAACTGACTTAAGAACATTTAGTTTAGAAAAAAAAAAAAATAGGGATTAAATATTAGGGACGAATAAGATGGAAAAATGGTGGGAAAGGAAGAAATATAAATGGGATACGGGAAAAGCATAAAGAATAAAATAGATAAAACTGATAAAAAAGATGGAGTAACAGTGCAAACTTTATAGATGGTCCAATTGAAGTCCTTGAAATAGTATTCTGGGTAAGTCGACAGAGTTCCTGGGTAAAATAATCCTCAAGAGAATTTCATATGTTGGTAATTGATCCAAACAATTCTTATGTGCAGGCATATCCAAAAAAGCTTGTGAAGGTGCAGAATAGTTAAAAAAAAAAAAAAAAAAAAAAAATGCGCAAAAGAGAAGCTGAGAATAATGTATTCAGCAGAAGAAGCAATTTTAAACTTCAAAAATTCCTTTTCATCATTTTGAGAAAGGGGAGTAAACAAAATTCATATTCAACTCAAGAGTTAAAAACATTGGGTTTTGTATATTAAAAAATGAAGACTGCAATTAAAACCAGTGGAAAGATATTTCAAAAGACATTAGCCAGAAGCCTGGGATATAATATAAGCAAAAAATTATAAAAAACAAAAAATGTACAATAAAAAGAAGGTAAAAAGATAGAATAAAAATATAATAAATAAAAAGAAGGTAAAAAATATAAAAATATAATAAATAAAAAGAAGGTAAAAAGATAGAATAAAAATATAATAAATAAAAAGAAGGTAAAAAAATAGAATAAAAATATAATAACTAAAAAGAAGGTAAAAAATAGAATAAAAATATAATATATAAAAAGAAGATCAAAAATAGAATAAAAATATAATAAATAAAAAGAAGGTTAAAAATAGAATAAAAATATAATAAATAAAAAGAAGGTAAAAATAGAATAAAAATATAATAAATAAAAAGAAGGTTAAAAATAGAATAAAAATATAATAAATAAAATGAAGGTAAAAATAGAATAAAAATATAATAAATAGCAAGAAGGTAAAAAAATATAACAAAAATATAATAAATAAAAAGAAGGTAAAAAGATAGAATAAAAATATAATAAATAAAAAGAAGGTAAAAAATATAATAAAAATATAAATAAAAATAAGGTTAAAAATAGAATAAAAATATAATAAATAAAAAGAAGGTAAAAAATATAATAAAAATATAATAAATAAAAAGAAGGTAACAAATAGAATAAAAATATAATAAATAAAAAGAAGGTAAAAAATAGAATAAAAATATAATAAATAAAAAGAAGGTAAAAATAGAATAAAAATATAATAAATAAAAAGAAGGTAAAAAAATATAACAAAAATATAATAAATAAAAAGAAAGTAAAAATATAATAAAAATATAATAAATAAAAAGAAGATAAAAATATAATAAAAATATAATAAATAGAAAGAAGGTAAAAAACATATAATAAAAATATAATAAATAAAAAGAAGGTAAAAAATATAATAAAAATATAATAAATAAAAAGAAGATAAAAAATAGAATAAAAATATAATAAATAAAAAGAAGGTAAAAAATAGAATAAAAATATAATAAATAAAAAGAAGATAAAAAATAGAATAAAAATATAATAAATAAAAAGAAGGTAAAAAATATAATAAAAATATAATAAATAAAAAGAAGATAAAAAATAGAATAAAAATATAATAAATAAAAAGAAGGTAAAAAATAGAATAAAAATATAATAAATAAAAAGAAGATAAAAAATAGAATAAAAATATAATAAATAAAAAGAAGGTAAAAAATAGAATAAAAATATAATAAATAAAAAGAAGGTAAAAAATATAATAAAAATATAATAAATAAAAAGAAGGTAAAAAATATAATAAAAATATAATAAATAAAAAGAAGGTAAAAAATATAATAAAAATATAATAAATAAAAAGAAGGTAAAAAATATAATAAAAATATAATAAATAAAAAGAAGGTAAAAAATAGAATAAAAATATAATAAATAAAAAGAAGGTAAAAAATATAATAAATAAAAAGAAGGTAAAAAAATATAATAAAAATATAATAAATAAAAAGAAGGTAAAAATAGAATAAAAATATAATAAATAAAAAGACGGTAAAAAATATAATAAAAATATAATAAATAAAAATAAGGTAAAAAAATATGATAAAAATATAATAAATAAAAATAAGGTAAAAAATAGAATAAAAATATAATAAAAAAAAAGGTAAAAAATAGAATAAAAATATAATAAATAAAAAGAAGGTAAAAATAGAATAAAAATATAATAAATAAAAGAAGGTAAAAATAGAATAAAAATATAATAAATAAAAAGAAGGTAAAAAATAGAATAAAAATATAATAAATAAAAAGAAGGTAAAAAATAGAATAAAAATAGAATAAACAAAAAAGGTAAAAAATAGAATAAAAATATAATAAATAAAAAGAAGGTAAAAATAGAATAAAAATATAATAAATAAAAGAAGGTAAAAATAGAATAAAAATATAATAAATAAAAGAAGGTAAAAAATAGAATAAAAATATAATAAATAAAAAGAAGGTAAAAAATAGAATAAAAATATAATAAATAAAAGAAGGTAAAAATAGAATAAAAATATAATAAATAAAAAGAAGGTAAAAAGTAGAATAAAAATATAATAAATAAAAAGAAGGTAAAAATAGAATAAAAATATAATAAATAAAAAGAAAGTAAAAATAGAATAAAAATATAATAAATAAAAGAAGGTAAAAATAGAATAAAAATATAATAAATAAAAAGAAGGTAAAAAATAGAATAAAAATAGAATTAAAAAAAAAAGGTAAAAAATAGAATAAAAATATAATAAATAAAAAGAAGGTAAAAATAGAATAAAAATATAATCAATAAAAGAATGTAAAAATAGAATAAAAATATAATAAATAAAAGAAGGTAAAAATAGAATAAAAATATAATAAATAAAAAGAAGGTAAAAAATAGAATAAAAATAGAATAAAAAAAAAGGTAAAAAATCGAATAAAAATATAATAAATAAAAAGAAGGTAAAAATAGAATAAAAATATAATAAATAAAAGAATGTAAAAATAGAATAAAAATATAATAAATAAAAGAAGGTAAAAATAGAATAAAAATATAATAAATAAAAAGAAGGTAAAAAATAGAATAAAAAAAAAAGGTAAAAAATAGAATAAAAATATAATAAATAAAAAGAAGGTAAAAATAGAATAAAAATATAATAAATAAAAGAATGTAAAAATAGAATAAAAATATAATAAATAAAAGAAGGTAAAAATAGAATAAAAATATAATAAATAAAAAGAAGGTAAAAAATAGAATAAAAATATAATAAATAAAAAGAAGGTAAAAAATAGAATAAAAATATAATAAATAAAAAGAAGGTAAAAAATAGAATAAAAATATAATAAATAAAAGAAGGTAAAAATAGAATAAAAATATAATAAATAAAAAGAAGGTAAAAAATAGAATAAAAATATAATAAATAAAAAGAAGGTAAAAAATAGAATAAAAATATAATAAATAAAAGAAGGTAAAAATAGAATAAAAATATAATAAATAAAAAGAAGGTAAAAAGTAGAATAAAAATATAATAAATAAAAAGAAGGTAAAAATAGAATAAAAATATAATAAATAAAAAGAAGGTAAAAATAGAATAAAAATATAATAAATAAAAAGAAGGTAAAAATAGAATAAAAATATAATAAATAAAAAGAAGGTAAAAAATAGAATAAAAATATAATAAATAAAAGAAGGTAAAAATATAATCAATAAAAAGAAGGTAAAAAATAGAATAAAAATATAATAAATAAAAAGAAGATAAAAAATATAATAAAAATATAATAAATAAAAAGAAGGTAAAAATAGAATAAAAATATAAATAAAAATAAGGGAAAAAAATAAATGAAATATAATAAATAAAAAAAATCAACAAAAATAAAGTAAACGATATAGAGATAAAAAAATTTATAAAAATATTTTTTTAAATTTTATTTTTACAAAGGAGTCACCACTTATCAAGTATAAGGGTTTATGTGTGTACAATAGTCAATGGGAAAATGTTGTAGTAATTGTTATTAGTGGGAATTTGGTAAATTTGATTACTTAAGGGGATGGCTCATCAAGAACTTGTTTACCTTGGACTTGAAGACTATCATATTGTAGTCAGTTAGAAAGCAAAAAAAAAAAAAAGAAACCGAACTTTGGTTTTCATACATAAAGTAAATTTCACAATGTATAAGGCTTATTTGATACAGGAGATATTCATAATCGTACATTATTTCCAAAAGAGGGGAGATATAAGATATAAGGAATATTTGGAATCAAGTCTCCTCTTTTTGTTATTTCAAGTCATTTGAAATCATAGCAGCAAGTTTTAGTCTCCCCTCCATCAAGGCCAGAGATTTTGGGGAAATATATCTATATTCGTAGCCAAATTGATTATTGAAATGCACATATCTTTGGTTGTATGGGACGAAACTACATAAAAATTTGAAGGCTTTATGAAGATTACAATACTCTTCTATGGTTAAAATTTTAGGTCAATGTGCACTGGTTGTCCAACCTGCAAATATTCCAAAAAGCATTTTCTTATTTTAAACCTCCCCATGTTAAGAATGGCTTTCGGAATAAACACCCTTTCCAGGTTGGAGAACCAGTGCACATTGACCAAATTTTATGACAATTGGTAAAAAATAACCTATATTTTCAAACCAATAAAATGTGTATACAAATGTGCTTAAATTTGTATGTATAGTGTCTTGGTAGGCAGCTTCAGTTTTTCTGCTTTGGTTGTCTCCCCTGTGGTCTTGCCAGACCACTAATATATAGAATAAAATTTTCTACAGGAACAGTAGCAGAAACTCACCATGAAGCAAGTGGTTTTCAGGAGAAAATAAACACCATTTTGAGGATTTCTTCTCAATTACTTTTTCGTGTATTGGCTCCCCTCACTGATGTGAGACCCCATATCTGAATTGCATTTAAATGAACTGTTTAATACAATAAAAAAACTGAATGCTTTATAATTTAGCGTAACCTGTTTTGAACAATGATTTTGCGTTTTGCATGTCGTTTAAATGTTCAAAGGCTGCGCCTAACATATTTATTTAGTTAAGATGTGCTCACAATGAAAAGAAAGAAGAAAAAACAAAATAAATAAAATAATGAATAATTAAATAAATAAATTTACTCACACGGATAATTACACTTTCGACACTTGCTACTATATCACGATGCGGTATTCCTTTTTGCACAGAGCCACATTTCACATTGTTCAGTTGTCTCTATGGCTCGTTTACTGGCTGCGACTCTTTTTTCGACCTTTATTTCCAAGCTGGCTTAAAAGTTGCTATAGAGAGCCTACAAGGAAACCCTTTGCTCCAGTTTCAACAGTTTGAAGCATTACATTATAACCTTCACGGGTCAGCTCTCTTTTTAGATCTTCATAGTTTCTTTATCTTGTATTGATGTTGTTTTTCTACTCGGCTCTTGTAAGGTACTGTCAATTCAATCAAGATGAATCGTTTTTATTTTTGTTTTTGATGACCGAACAATGTCTGGATGTTGCCCGTTTTCTCTAATAATTTTTTGGTAATTATTGTGCCAGCTAGAGAGATCCGTGATGAATATCCAATCGTCATTGATTCCAAATATATTTTGGCTAGGTACGAGTAATGAGCCAGTTATATGATTTGATCTGATCCACATTTGTTTTCACTTAACAAAAAATTTGTCTTATGTTTGCTGGTTTGGGCTTCATCTGATTTCTGATTGTTGTGGTTAGTTCCTCTAGTATCCTGTTGGGTCACCACATATATTAGCCATTAACAATGACCACTCTACAAGAATAAAGAACATATATATTACAATAAATTTTTATTTCTGTCTGTTTATTTATCTGTTCAAAAAAATATATACAAAACGTACACTGTTTCAAAAATAAATTTTTATTTCTGCATCATTTCTATGCATACTATTTAGTCAAAAGGAATTAGCATACAAGAGGTCATTTCATTTGCATATTACGTTAAAGAAAATCTGTTTTAATAATTAGCTCTAAATTTTTAATGGAAAATTAGTAATAGAATTGTTTTAAGTATTCTATTTAGAAATATTATATAATGTTTATTTTAAATTTAATTTGCATTTAATTTAATTTATTCTTAATTATTAGTATAAACAACATCAGCTGTGTTAAAAAGCGTTTTCATTTAGCCTACAGGTTATTTCCCTTTAAGCTATAAAATTTTATTTCCCTGTTTGAATTTCATAGATGTTTTATGCTTCCCAAACTCCGAGATATGGTAAATTTTCAGGAAAATCGTATCAACTTAGGATATTTGGAGTATTTACTTAAGCATATTTAAGGTATTTGTAGTATCTTGAATAGTATGTAACTAAACTTTCTGTCTGGCAATATGTTTTTTTACCTGGCAATGTTGGGTATGTGCAACTAGTATTATATATATATAATTATTAATTTATTTCTTTATTTGGCTACAGAACTTTTTTCCCTGTTTCCTGCTTTCTTAATCTCATTGAACCCCTATAAACTGTCACTATTAAATAACTTTTTTGATGCAAGTACGATTGATTTCATCTTTGTAGTTTCCTATGATGCATTTGGCTGTAAAATTTTTTGTATATTTTGCAAACATCTTCCCTCTGATTTGAAACTCCATGGAATAAGGTTTTTCTTGTTTATTTGTACTCCTTGTCAGATAATTAAAATATTGTATACCTTCCTTAAAGGTTTGTTATGTCTTTTTGAAAATTTGAATTGTACATTTTGTTGCAATTTAAAAACATTATCTTTGATCTAGCAATTAATGATATAGATATAAAATTTTCAATGATTTTTTTTTAAAAGTGCAACAGAATGTACATTACATAAAATAAATCTAAGGTAATTTTTTGATTCAATTTGAATTAAATTTTTATACCTTCCTTTGTGAAATTTATAAAAGTACACTTTGAAGATAAATAAATTTCAAATTGAATCTTGTACCTTTATTTTTAAAGCCTATAGTAAAAACATTTTGTTTAACAATTTTCATGCCTTGGATGAAATGCTTTTCTAACTTGTAAATATATGAGATAAACAAGAAAACATTTGTGTTGTCTGCATTTCTTTAGCTGATTTAGGATGAATCTGATGTACTGAATCCACAAATCACATTGATTTTTCGCAATCAGGTTAAGTTTTTGAGCCATGGTCACGTGACATCTTTTTTGCGTTTTTGTTCACATGTACACACGTGTGTGGAACATTTTAGAAGAAGTTGGTTTTGATTGGAAATGATTATTTTGATGACAAAAAGTGTTCAGGTTCAATAGTTCTAGGTGATTAGGTTGAAAAGGGATCAGTTTGAAGTCATAAAACATTGAAATCTTCCAAATATTTGTGCTCAGCATACATGAAGGACTGGCTTGTGCAGGAGGAATTAGTGCTTTTCAAAGAAAGGAACATCATCAATGACCCTTTAGTGGACAGATACAGAATACTCTTCCGACCGTCGCACATAAAACTCAGCTTAATAAATCAGTTCACCAATGCTCCGAACAATGGTGGTGACTGCTTCACTTACTTGTGCCAGGCTTTTCCAGGATTGACCATGGAGAAGTTGAAAGCTGACATGTTTTGATGGTCCTCAGATCCGGCAGCTCGTCAGACATCCACAGTTCAAAAACAAAATGAATAAAGTGGAACAAGAATCATGGAAGGTACTTTTTTTTTTTTACATGGTCACCACTTATCAAGACCTGGAAGCTACTCGGGGATAAGGGTTATTGCGTGTACGGTAATCAATGGGATAGTATCGTAGTAATCGTTAGTATTGGAGATTTGATAAAGTGCCTTACTTAAGGGAATGGTTCATCAGAAATTTGTTTATGTTGGACTTGAAGACATCCAAGTTGTAGTCAGGTGGGAAACAAGCAACCGGAAGAGAGTTCCACAGGCATGCACTGCTAAGAAAGAAGTCTTATTCATGGAATCTGTGTTTTGATTTAGGTGCAGATAAAGAGTGGGGAAAATTATTGACAGTGGTTTCAGCTAAATGGGTGTTTATCGTGAAAGATTGGCAAAGGGGGGCAGAGATTGGAGCTCAGATGAAAACTTGCCATGGAAATAACGATAAAACAAAGACAGGCTCGCAACGTCTCTTCTGTGGGAGAGAGGTTGTAGGGAAGAAAAAAGAGCATCCCCCACTAAGCCACAAAGTCTATCTTGTACTCTGTCAAGGCAAGCCAGAGTGGACCTGGAAGCAATGGCAATTAAAGGGTGGCTCCACACTCCCTAAGGCCCGCAAGGTGGAGCCTCACCATCGGATATAGTTTTAGGTCATATCCAGGACCCAGCGGCAGGGAGGTTTCTCTTTATATTCCAACAGTAGTCAACCATCATGACTGCGTCCCAGCAACCCTTATACCATGTCTTTTAGGTTCTCGTTGAATTTCTCTCCCTGATCATCACTTATTGAACGGAGTTTTTGGCTTTATTGTTGCCAAGAAAGTTCTTCACTACAAGAGGATGGAGTGCTGCTGCCACATCTGGGCAAGAGCTGCTAAAACAATGTTTCGGCGGATATAACCTCTGACCTTCTTCAGGTGTATCATGTCAAGTTAAAAAATTTTTCTGTCGAACACAAAATTTTGAATGGAATCCTTTATTTAATGCACGAAGGTAGTATGCTCGTGTTCCATCAGTCATGACTACGTAGAAGTTCTAAGTAATTATTTGAAATTGTATTTTGAGTGTTGGTCGATTAATTAAGAATTTCTTCAAAATTCCATACAGATTTTCAAGTTAGACAGAAAGATCCATAAGTATTACAAGATATACCTGAAAAAGGTTGGAGCGCAGTTATATCGGTCGAAATATTGCGGAAATAACATTCAAGATGAGAACAGTCCAAAAACTCCAAATAATACGAATTGTCTTTTATTCTGCACAATTTTGAGATCTCACCTCAAGAACAGCCGACAAATGATATATATGGTAAACTTTCATGTTAAAATGGTTAGTTGTCTGAAACGAGATCTGAAAACCTGATGTTAGTTGTGTAAAGCCGTGTGAAATTGTAATGTTAGCCTGGTCATGTCTGGCTAACTTTAAGCGGAATAATATAAAAAGACCAAGCCTCTATGCGTAGCGCATTTTTTTTTTTATTTGCAAAAAAGGGTTCATTTTCATGTTGGCAAGTAATAATTAAGGGGAGATAACTTGAACATCTCTTCAAGGGAAATAATTCTGAATATACGAAGAAATAAGATTTGTGCTACATTGAAGCCAAAGAAGGAGGTCAAAATTGCAAAACTTTGTTCGACACAGCACTTGAACTCTTTTTTTATTAAAGTGTCATCATAAATTCCAAAAGTTTTATGGTTCTAATAGAATCATGTTGAATTCTTAAATAAAACCTTTTTTTTTTTCAGCTTGAAGCCAAAGAACGAGACCGAAATCGGCAAGCTTTGCTCGACACTGCACAGTTGAGTCTTGTCGTAAATCCAGAGCCATTCACTTGTCCCATTTGCCTTGATGATATTCCCAAAAGCAAAGGCGTGATTCTACAAGAATGCTTGCATTCTTTCTGCAAGTAAGTTGATTCTCTATTAACTCAGCCATGTGGCATACATGTAGCAACCAGATGCCCCCTCCCCCCACCGGTCACAAATGTTAGGAAGTAAAAAAGAAAAAGGAAAAATATAACAAAAGAAGAATATGTTTATCAGCAGAATATAGAAATTTGTTCATGAGGGCACACAAAAGAAAGCTAAAATAGGATTGTTAATCAAGGTGTAGTGGTAATGGAAACAAGGGATTGGTGAAAATATTTTAAGATGAAGATGATGATGATTCTGATGATGATGATGAATTTTGTGACAATTTGACGGTTTACAAACACTCTTGGATTTGTGATGATTGAGGACAGTTGCGAGTTGAATACCACTGAAGGTAGGTTGTGGTTTGGACCACACCGAGAGAGCTTTAGGAGATCAAAATGAGCTGACATCAACTGATGAACATGACCTCAAAAATCTGTAGCGTGTAGTGGGTCAATGGTGTCACACACACACACACACGCACGCACGCACGCACGCACGCACGCACGCACACACACACACACACACACACACACACACACACACACACACACACACACACACACACACACACACACACACACACACTATATGTCAGACTAAATAATTTTGACCAAATCATCAAGTGTTCAATTTTCATGGTTTAAAAAATTTTTTTTTTTTTTTTTTTTTTTTTTTTTGCAAATTCCAGTCATTTTTTTTTTTCTTTTCTTGTTGTCTTGAGACAAGTATGGCTTCTTCCTTGCTTTGCATCCTTTTAATTCCACTTCTAATAACCTTCTTACTGTTTGAGCTGATATGGTTTTGTTTGCATTCTCCCTGAATTCAGCAGGAAGCTCTGAAGAAAGGGATGCTCTTTCTAAATATCTCTCTTCCCTGGTTGTTGTAGACTTTTTACGGGCTTTTTCTGTTTTTGAAAGACTTTGTTTCCTTCTAACTTTTAATCATTGTTTGAACTCCCTTCCTTGTACATTCCATCTTCCTGGCAATTTTTACTGGAGAATATCCTTTACCAGATAAAGCAACACTCTGTGCCCTTTTAATCTCCGAAAGCTGCTCCTTTTGGAGGCATTTTGAATCAAATACACTATTATAGCACTGGTAGGAATCAAATATTACCTGAAAAATAAGAAACAACCTTTAGTATGACAATGAATCATTTTGAATATTGGAATGAATTTAATCTGAAACTCAGCTTATATGCTTGAGAAAGGTTTTAAAGCCAAAAAAGAAAAAATACTACAATCTACTGTTAAATATTTTACATTTGCTCTCAATTGTTCATTGTATAATTCTTAACATTTAAATATATTTAAATTATTATCTCAATTTTTATAGGTGCTCCATAATTTGGGCCACGGCTGTATACCTTCGTTTTCAATCTAAAGTCATATCCACTGCATCTCTCCAGTTATTTCCCATTCTTGTAGCACTTATGTACTCTTATCGTGCATACTCCCAGCTAATATGATAAGCAGCAAAGCCCCACCCCTTCACTGTTGTTAAGATTATTAGATGCAGGAAAGTCTTCTACTTTAATAATTTCTTCCCTCAAACTGCTACACCTTAGAATTCCCTCTCTGTTTCTTGCATTCCTGACTGTACTAGCCCGCTGAATTTTAAATGTAATGGGAACAGACGTCTCGCTGCTCAACTCCCTAAAGTCCCCTGTTAGACACGATCCCAAATAGTAGCCTTTTATGTTGCAAGTGATATTATGCTTTGTTTAGGGTGAAAAAGAATTTTAAAAAAATGTCACTTTTATGAAAGTAAGAATTTGGAATCAAGAATGAGTTATATTATTGTAACATTGTAGTGAGAAGTTGCCCTAGAAATTCACAAGAATTAAAGTGATGCATATTCAGTGTACAACTGTACATTTTTCCTAACATGTCTGTTGCGCCACCATCTTCTTCCGCGACATAGGATTTTCGGCTTTTTCTCTCCTTTTATTGTGCTCCTTGATACTTATTAGACGTCTCTTGAACATGTCTTTATAGTGTGGTCGTTGTGCTTCAACCTTCCATGAGCCTTCTTTTAGCTCTTCATAGAAAATAGCTTTTGGTAGTCTGCTGCTCTCCATGCGTATGACACGTAATGATCATTTGAGATATTGGCAAAAATTCTACAATTTCAGTTACAATCCTTGGCTAAAGACATTCTAGTGGAGAACCAGTGTGAATTCAGAGCAAACAAATCTACTGAAAATATGATATTCATATTGTGGCAACTTCAAGAAAAGTCCGCTAAACAGAATCAACTTCTTGTAGTTACCTTTTGTAAATTTCAGCAAGGCTTTTGAAATTTTGTTTGTCAAAAAAATATTGAGTCACTATGGCTGGCCACTTTATAGCAACAACTCAGAAACTAATACAGAACAACCTGATCCAACAAAATGTTCATGTTTTTCGTGCCTTTACTGTTGATCATAAGATCAAAACGAAGTGTAATGAAGAATTATCTCAGTAGTTCAAGAGCATCAAGTTGGCACATATTTTTTTTTTTTTTTGCAAATAAGCAAAGTATGTTTTAATGAAAATGACACAATTATAAAATGCAATTAAACTAGAAATAAGGATGTTTTTATACAAAAAAAGCCCGAAATAAGTTTTGAGGCTTTTTTTGTATGTGCACTTTTATTCATAGTACACACATGAAACTCCGAAGTAATCTCCTCCGGCTGCAATGTATTTGTTGTACGATTCAAACAACTTCTGGAAGGCCTCATGAAAGTCCTCTTGTGCGAGTGTGTCAATGATTCTCATCACAGCTTCTGTTTTCTCCTCAGTTGTTTCATAATGACAGCTTCTGAGGTTTCCTTGAACTTAGGGAATAACAAAAAATCATAGGGAGTAAGGTTTGGACTATAGAGAGAGTAAGGAACTGGCTTGATGCCCATGACCGCGTTTTTCTTTCTGATCTTCTCTGAGCATACTTGCGAGAGACTTTGTGCAAACTTCTGCATCTTCAGTTCCTCGCAAATAATTGTGTGTACAGTTCCCACACTGACATCAAACTGTGCCTTCATTGTCTCTATAGAGACAAGACTATGAAAATTTTTATTTGGCCAATCAACTTTCATCATGTCCAGATTGCATTTTTGAAATTCCCCAGCTGTGACAATGAAGCTTTAGTAGGATGCATTCCAATTCCTGCTGTAGCTGTTCATTTGGACCTGAAATCATAAAAATTGTTCAGCCATCTCATAAGATGTACAACAATAACATACTTAATTTTCAAGGGTCTACGACAATGTTAAATTTTGTACAAGAAAAGTCTGGAAACTTATTGATACTCATACTAAGAGTTCACCAGTTATCATGGTTAAAAACCACTCGAGGATGAGGATTAGTGAGATTTTTGGATTATGGAATATTATGAAAGGATTCTTTGTTGACAGTGGACTTGAAAACAACCATGTTGTAGCCTGCAGGGAACCATTCCCACCATAATGTGTTACACGTGAGAAGTTCTTGTAAAGAATTGCCTCAGAAATCCACGAGAATTGAAGTGACGTGTATTTTGCGTGATTGGTCGTGTTAGTAATGATCTTGGAAGAAATAGGTTATGGCTTCCCTGATAATGAATTTTCTGAGGACGAAACAATCGCAACACGATCCCTTTTATACGAAGCATCGAGAGATGAATACGGGACCATCTGATCCTCCTGTCCTAACAACATGCCCCTTTGGCAGCATTTACTGTGATCATGGGAAAGTTCATTTTGCATGTTGAACAGCTTTTAGAAATTGACTTCTAAACTGACCTATCTCTGGCCAGATCTTTTTCCCAAGTCCATCCTTATCATGTTCTCCCAGATTTTTATTTTGCTTTCCCTTATGAGCTGATCTTGCTACCTCAACTGTTCTACATCTATTAACCTAGTAGATAAAATTCAGAAAATGAAGTTTTGTTTTTGTTTTTCAGAGATTGTTTAGTACATTCCATCTGTTTGAATGAATCGGGCGACATTCGTTGTCTCTACCAGGATATTGATTATCAATGCAACGCCAAAGTCCAAGAAAGCGTTATCAAAGCGGTAAGATTTCTTGTCTCTTTTTTTGCTACTCTTGTTTGTTTGCTGGACAAAATACATATTGAATAGCTGTGATACTGTTGACATGCCCCTCCCCCCCTCGCACCTTAGGAAGTAACATAATTAAAAATGATGAAAAAAAATAACAAACAAAGAGAAAATAAGTTTATCAGCAAAACAAATCTATAGGATGTTGTTCACCAAAAGACACAAAAGACGTAAGAGGCTACTAATTGGGACCATACCTAAGAAAAATTAACAAAATGTTGGTTTATGTTACATTTGAACTGTATATCAGTACAGTTTGGGAAGCAGGTAGCAGGAAAGGAATTCCAAAGTCTAGCTGCTCTAGGGAAGAAGCTATTATAGTAGAAATCCTCTGGTATTTAGGGACCTCAATAGTGCAGAGGTGTGATTTTGTTGGTATACAGGTTTGTCAGAGAAACGTACGTTGAGGGGGCACAATTGCAACGAGTCCATCAGAGCACATTCCATTAAAATATTTGTAAAACGGGCACAGTGAGGCAACATTGCGGTGATGGGACAGAGGTTGGAGCTTAGTTGACAAAGTGGGATCGATTAGATTGAAAACTCTTTTTTGAACCCTATCCAAGAGGGAGAGATTAGTGGTAGATGCACCAGACCAGATATGACAACAATACATACATGGGTAAATGGTGGCTTTGTAGAGGTACAGAATACTTTCAGGTGTGAGTAGTTTTCTAGCATGATAGAGGGAGCCCACCTTCCTTGCAGCAGCCTTCGTAATGTTCTCAATGTGTTTATTCTAGTTTATATTTCCTGTGAAAGTTTAAAGGAAGAATTCTCAGGTAGGGAGTTATTTGTCATGGATGGGTCATCGATGAAAAAAACGTAAAAAGTTAAAATAAGACTAAATTCGAATTTCAGTTTCATTTTTGTTTTCTTTCAGTTGGTTCCTGATGACGTCTATCAACGATACCTGAATATCGGTTTGCGACTTGCAGAATCTGCCATTCCTAACAGTTATCATTGCAAGACACCGAATTGCCAAGGTTGGTGCATCTATGAAGATGATGTGAATTTTTTTGACTGCCCTGTCTGTAACCGGTCAAATTGTTTGACGTGCAAGGCTATCCATGAAGGGCAGAACTGTAAAGAGTTCCAGGCTGAACTGGACAAGACTTCGTTGAATAACAGCGAAGCAAAACGGACGAAAAAATTGTTAGAAGTAAGAACACGTTTTATTCTTTGTTTTCTTTTGCAAATTCTGTAAATGTTGCGCTTTTTTTTTGAAATTGGGTTTTAAAAAAGAACTGCTTATTGACAACATACTTGACTTAACATCAAGATGAATTTCATCATTTAGGCCGAAGTAATGCAAATGAATACCTTTTTTGGTCCTCCGATTTATCGAAGAGAGACCTATGTTTTCAGTGGCATCCGTGCTTCCATGCGTCCGTTAGTCCGGACGATTGCCAGATAACCGTCCATTAGTTTTTTCTGAAATTTTGCCACAAATTTTATTTTATTTTTTTTTTTTTTATTAAAAAATACAGTAAAAAATTTTTTTCTTTTTTTTTTTTTTTGCAAAAATTCCTGTTGCGTTCCCAGGGGCTCAAAAGAATCCAAAAATGCCCCAAAATGGCATGTTTTGCCACATAACTTTTGATCCATCCATTAGATTTTTCGGAAACTTGGCCAAAATGTGGAGCCCATTGTTATTAATATAAATCCAGTATGAGTGACCCTGACAAAATTCTGGTTCACGTCCTCAGGGACTTAAACACCCCTTTTTGTGGCTCTTTTTTCATATTTCTCAACAAAAACTTGATATGTCTTACTATATAGTTGTTTTTTATGGTGGTCAACTCAAATATACATGCGTTAAGGCCTGAAACTGCACCATTATCCGTTTACACTGGGATTCGGTGTCCCCAGGGACTCAAACGAGGTAAAAAAATGCCCCAAAATGGCCAAAAATGACACTTTCTGCCCCATAACATTTGATCCATCCATTAGATTTTCCTGAAACTTGGTCAAAATGTGGAAGCCATTGTTCTTAATATAAATTCAGTATGGGTGACCCTGGCAAAATTCTGGTTTGCATCCCTCTGGGACTTTTAGGGCTAAAAAAACATGCCTTTTTGGAGTTTTTTTTCATACTAATCAAAAACTTGATATGTATATCTATATAGTGGTTTTCCATGGTGCTGAATTCAAATATGCATGTCTTAAGGTGTGAAACTGCACCGTTTGTCCATTTTTAATGAGATTTGGTGTTCCCAGGAGCTCAAAAGGGGTCACAAATGCCCCCAAATTGCAAAAAATGACATTTTTTACCCTATAACTTTTGCCCCATCCATTAGATTTTTCTGAAACTTAGCGAAAATGTGAAGACAACGTTGGCCCTTCACACTTCTCACATTCATCATTTCGTCACTATTTTTTGTGGCATAATATGACGTCATCTCACATGCAGCAGCAGAGAATTTAACTTTAAGTATGGCAAACCACTTATAATTCAATGGCTGTAAGTTTTTTTTTTCAAAAATAAACAATTATAAACAGAACGACTCATAGAAATCTATCTATATTCTTTTTTCATTTTAATATACTTTCATAGAAATGTTTCTGTTATGTCACAAAAAAATATTTTCTTTACGTCACAAGTGTCACGCTCATACATTAATTCCATAGCTAATATAACATACTGACCCAATGGGTCACGGGTAGTCTAGTAGATATATATATGTGCACACATATTCACCCACAGACTGTTATGCTGTATATCAGCTCTTCAGTGCGGCTAGACAAGCAATTGTTTCAAGCCAGAATTAAAACTCGACTGTTAGGCTGATAGTGCTTCTCATGTGAACACTATCACCTCCGACACCTGACTGTAACTGAAATCTCAATGTAAACATTGTAAAGTGCCAGAGAGCTCAAATTGTTTGTAGCCAATGAGTAATGCCTTAAAAGTTAATAGTTTTAAAAGTTTTATTGTTGCGATATAATAATATAACTTGTTTTATTATTAAAATATATATATATATATATATATATATATATATGTCAATACACCTCTTTGAAAGCAGCCAGAAGTTTGTTCTGTCTTTTCCTTCTGTTACATTCCTTTGGTTCCCCGACAAAGGAGGGATTGAACCTAGTAATTCACCCCCCCAAATCATGCGTCCATTTGTTTGTTCTCACTTTTCTCAATAACCACGTCTTGGATGTTTTTTTGAAATTTTGCACAAACATTAATCATGGTGAAAGTAAATTTTTCACTCATTAACGAGGACCGCACATGCTTGGCTTGTTTAATTTCTTTTTAATCTTTAATAAAACTGTCAAGATTTTTTAATTTTAATGTAGCTTGAAGAAATTATTTTAATTTTTTTCCTGTTTGTTTTCCATAGGGAATGTTAAAAACTGGAGAAGCGATGAGATGTCCACGTTGTGATGTCATCCTGAGCAAAAAAGACGGCTGTGATTGGCTGTGTTGTTCCATTTGTAAATTGGAAATCTGCTGGGCTACAAAAGGGCCGCGTTGGGGACCTGCGGTAAGTCTAGCTTTACTTATCGTTATTAAACGATATTTTTATTTTTTATTTTTGCAGCACCTTTAAAAACAATTATCGTGACTAGCCAATTATTATTATTATTATTCCCTTTTAATCTCTGAATTGTCTTTTTTGAGGTTCATAACTATCTTATTGATAAAATATTTGTCCATCACAGGCATAGCTATATTTTACAGGAGAGAAATGAGACATTTTTTATTTAGACTTCAAATTTTTCTGAAATACAATTTTATATATATATATATATATATATATATATATATATATATATATATATATATATATAATTATGACAGACTCTTTAAGAAATTCGTTTCTTATCGTTGAGCACTTTCCGTTGAATTAAAGTCAGTCAATTTAGCTCTTATGCATAGATCATTGTATAACTGACGTAAATAAAGATTTAAAATGAAAATGTTTAAATTCAACATTATTTCACGCGGTTAATGGTAGCTGAATTGATACGGTCTTCGCTAATCGAGCCAGAGATGTCTCGTGTTGTGGGGTTTGAATCGTTCGACTGGTGTTAATCATGACACCCTGCACTGAAGATTCCCGAAAGGATGAAACACTAGTGTCTGTAGGTATTTAATTCCACGTATGCTTCTAGGATAGTGAATTAAAGGTTATGAGGGTTTTGTGAAGCATGAAAAACGATGTTACTTTTTGTATTTAATATTTTTATTGCTATTTTTTATATTTCAAGCGGACCTTTGCTCTTGGTCACAAAAAAGTATCCAAAATTATTTCGATACTTTTTTGTGACCAAGAGTGGCAGTCTGCTTGAAATATAAAAAATAACAATAAAAATATTAAATACAAAAAGTAACATCGTTTTTCATGCTTCAAAAAACCCTCATGACCTTTAAATTATATATATATATATATATATATATATATTTAAACAATATGAAAAACGTTTTTAAAACATAAATGAATAATTATATTTCTGAATTTTTTAGATGAAGATTGAGCATTTGGATTCTTAGGATTACTGTTCTCATCTTGAGTTGTGTAATGTTTCGGTCAATGTAACCTCCAAACTTCTTTAGGTGTCTCTTGTTGCACTCCAGGATCTTTCTGTCAGACTTGAGGATCAGCACAGAATTTCAAACATGATTTTTTGATTTAATATGCATGAAAAGAAATCCCAAGTGATTCACAGTTCTTAATATTTTGCCTAGGCTGAGAATTTAACTTTCAACCTCCAAAAGGACATCATTTAGAACTGAATAAATTTAGTACTTTATCCATTATGTCACAAGAACTCGTGTTCTATAAGATACTTCTGAATTTTGGATTATTCAGACTACTATTCTCATCTTGTTTTTTCACAATATTTCAGCAGATGTAACTTCTCATCTTAGCGAAATGAAATGAATCTTTCAGACAGTATGACTACATGCAAAAATCAACGAGTACAAATAAATTTATGTGTTCGTATGATATCAGCAATTTATTTACTTGCTTCCCAGTTTTAGAAATGATAGATATTTGTGCTGACTTTTTATATCGCAGCCAAAGTCCAACACCTTCCGTTCCTAAACACGTATTTGTTGATCTAATTAAATTTGCTGTTACATCCGTTGAATTTAGCTTTAATGATGTAATGTACAGGCAAATTGATGGTGTGTCGATGGGCTCCATGTTGGGACCTACATTGGCTAACGTTTTTGTAGGATTCCATGAGGAAAAATTAATGTTCGGACCCATAAAACCATTGGTCTATTTTAGATATGTAGACGACACGTTTTGCCTTTTTGATAGTAATTCGGAGGCAAATGAATTTTTGTCGTTACTAAACAGTATGCATCCGGCGTTAAAGTATGCGTATGAAAGTGGAGATAATTCTGCCCTGGCGTTTCTCAGTGTTTTGGTAACGAAAACTCCATCTAGTTACCTTACATCGATTTATCGCAAACCAACATTCACTAGGCTGTATACATGCTGGGATTCATTCTGCCCTAATAAGCGCAAATATAATTTAATTTGGGCATTAACACATCGTGCCCTAATGATCTGCTCGCTAGAAAAATTGGATGAGGAATTAAATACAATTACAGATGCTTTGTCCAACAATGGGTATCCTTTAGATGTAATTGAAACCACCATTAAAAGGAAAAGAGCAGATTTTTTACGAACAAAACCCAATATAGTGGATAAATGTCCGGTTTATATTCGATTGCCGTGGTTAGAGAAAGTAAGTGAAAAATTCACCAAACAAATTAGTTCAACTGTTGAAGGATGTTATTTTGCTTCAAATTTTCAAGTTGTGTATAATACAAAACCATTAATGGCTTCCAATAAAAAAGATGTTCTACCCCCTCATCATATTAGTAATCTAATGTATTCAATTAAATGCGGTTGCGGTGCCGACTACGTAGGTCGAACATCTTTAAAATTGGTAAGTCGCATACAACAACATGTAACGAGCAAAATCAGGAATGGAACATTCTTACCAACCGACGCTGTCAACAACACATATGGATCCGCTATAACGGAACACTTTATTAAATACAGGGATTGTGCAATGAACTTCAGCATCAACTCTTTCTCCGTATTGAGTCGAGCTCACTCCGTATATCATCTAAAAGTCTTGGAGACTGTTCACGTTCGCCTAAGGAAGCGTTCCCTTTGTAAACAAAAGGACTGCTTGTTGGGTTTGAACATGATCAGCCTCTAAAATTCATCCCATACGATTGCCCTTACTCCCATCTCTTTTTTTAGATTTTATTATTAAGGAAAACAAATGACTAAAAAATAAATCCCTCGATTCCAATTTTGTGAGTGAGGGCGAAACATGTCAATTGACTCGTTTTGATTTTTTTTTTTTTTCTATTTCCCTACTTTTATTTTTTAGTCGCTATCCATTTTCCTTTTCTCCTCGGTCTTTTTTTTTTTTTTTTTAATATAAAATGAACTCTGAAGGAATATGTCTTCCCTTCATACACATATATATATATAATAAGTAC
>NC_136487.1:174452851-174462851 GCF_053919585.1 Euprymna scolopes | reverse complement strand
TTTTCATTTTAAGAGTCCTTTAAAAAATATTTTTTTATTTTAAGAGTCCTTTAAAACTTTTTTCATTTTAAGAGTCCTTTAAAAAATATTTTTTTATTTTAAGAGTCCTTTAAAAAATATTTTTTTATTTTAAGAGTCCTTTAAAACTTTTTTCATTTTAAGAGTCCTTTAAAACTTTTTTTCATTTTAAGAGTCCTTTAAAAAATATTTTTTTATTTTAAGAGTCCTTTAAAACTTTTTTTCATTTTAAGAGTCCTTTAAAACTTTTTTTCATTTTAAGAGTCCTTTAAAACTTTTTTTCATTTTAAGAGTCCTTTAAAAAATATTTTTTTATTTTAAGAGTTCTTTAAAACTTTTTTTCATTTTAAGAGTCCTTTAAAAATATTTTTTTATTTTAAGAGTTCTTTAAAACTTTTTTTCATTTTAAGAGTCCTTTAAAAAATATGTTTTCATTTTAAGAGTTCTTAAAAACTTTTTTTCATTTTAAGAGTCCTTTAAAACTTTTTTTCATTTTAAGAGTCCTTTAAAACTTTTTTTCATTTTAAGAGTCCTTTAAAACTTTTTTTCATTTTAAGAGTCCTTTAAAAATATTTTTTTATTTTAAGAGTTCTTTAAAACTTTTTTTCATTTTAAGAGTCCTTTAAAAAATATTTTTTCATTTTAAGAGTTCTTAAAAACTTTTTTTCATTTTAAGAGTCCTTTAAAAAATATTTTTTTATTTTAAGAGTTCTTAAAATTTAAAAAAAAAATTTTTTTTGTATGTTTATGTTTAGAGACTCCTAGTTTTTGAAGGTCTGTTTTGTTTTTAATATATCCCTAATTTTGAGGTTTTTAGAATTTTAAATAAATTATATAAAGGCAGGTAGAGGGTTCATATTATTTTAAAGAGAATCCTTTAAAAAATTTTCAGAATGTTATTTACTTGTATTATGTTTAGAGACATTTTTGAAAGTGTCTTTGTTTTTTTAGAATCTATTATTAGTTTTGAAGGAGCCTATTATTTTAAAGGTCTCTTTTCTTTAAGTGTTTTGTAGTGAGTCTTCCTTGCTAAATACTGCATTTTAGAGATAATGTTTTTAGAGATTTATCTTAATTTGTCTCATTAAATATTTGCGATTGATTCAGGCGACTTTTTGAAAAAAAAACAAACGTATCTGCTATTTTATATGAAAAACATATTCAACCAAATATGAAGAAAAAAAAAGGGGTGAATTCAATTATAATTATTTCATTGTAAATATTTAATAAATATCTATGTATATATAAACATATGTATAATGTGTGTGTATGTAAATGTAATGATTCTGATAATCTAGAAAAGCCTCTGGAATTCTTTCTATATTGTTACTTTATCGTTCTAGTACTTGAATATTGAGCACCTCATCTTTTATGAAGTGATTAATTTCTTTCAAGGTCCTAAACACTTTAGATTTTGGTTGGCGCTTATATATGTATAATTCCAAACATTAATCTGATAAACCAAAATGACCTCCCTTCCTCCTTCGTTTACTTTCATTTCTGCTGAAGTAAAAACATCTTTTCTTTTTTTTTCACACAAACTACCATTTTCCTTTGATCTTTTTCATCTGACTTTAGTATGTCTAGAGAAAGTTTATTGCTTTAAATGATATTCACTCAATGTGGATGAGTCGGCTCTATACACGAGATTGACAACATCTTATACAAGACTTTGCTATAGTGAGAGATTGAGCACATCTTATAATGTTCAACGACAAAATATAAAAAGAAGTCATAAAAAATATTGAAATTTCATATTGAATAAAACAGATTCCACATGCAAAGATTTTCCAGTCGTTATTTGTTGGATACCCTCACCCCCCCCGTTTTCTGCCAACATGAATGTGGAATGGTTGTGTGCAAAATGAGAAGATAAGAAAATAAGCTAATTAAAAATATTGACTCAGAAAAACTTTAAAAAAAATTTAATCGATTCCGATATTTTGATTTGATTTGTCGAGTCGCAGAATTCAGTCAAGTTTTATAGAAAGGGAAGAAGAGAAGAGAGCACAATAAATAGAGATGAGGATGAAAGTGTCGAATGTGGGGAGAGACGATACTTTCCCAATAATAAAAAAGTTTCATGATTTTATTTTTGTCAAAAAATTATTTCCCTTCAATCTTCCTCATGTATGAATGTTTCGTTTTTACAAGGGAGTCATAACTTATCAAAGCTACTCGAGGATAGTGGTCAGGTGATCAGTGAGAAAACACCGTAATGATCGCCAGTGTTTGAAATTAGGTAGAGTTTGATTATTTAAGGGTACGGCCCAACACGAACTTGTTTATGTTGGACTTTAAAGCAACCATGTTATAGTTAACAAAAAAAGCAGACTCACAGCATGAAGTTCCACAAGCAGGCAATTCTAGGAAAGCAAATTTGTCTATGGAATTTGTGTTTGGTTTTAGGCATAGAGAGTGGAAAGAATTGTTGACAGTTGTTGTAGTGAAACGAGTGCTATATTTTGACATTGTTAATCTTAGTTTTGCTTGCTGTCTTTTTTTTTGTTTTTGAAAAATGTTAACCCATTAAGTACCAGAGTATTAAAATATTTTTTACTATTGAGTCAAACTTTGTGTAATGACTAAAAATTGGTTAGAATACACAAGTTGAAAGGAAATTTTATTTAAAAAGCAAAACATCAACTCTTGTTTTTTTTTACTGGATACATGTAACCTATTTGAGAAAATCAAAAAATGGTTATCAGAAATCAGAAGTTCACAGTATTAATGCTGGCGTCCCTCAGCGTTTAATTCTAGACCTAAATCTCTTCTTGATCTTCATCAACGATCTCCCAAATCACATTTTTAGATCATTCGTTGTAAGACTAAGTTTATACATGATCGAACAAATAGAATTTTAGCAAAATTCCTAAGAATTTTTAAGAGTGTTTCAACATCTTGCAGAAAAAAATGAATATAAATGAATTTTATCTTTTCTTCAGAGTAATTGAGCGGTATACAGGGTGTCTCAAAAAAATGTACCCACATTTCGAATGACGAGAAATCCTTTATTTATGAACATACAGTGAAATGGAATAGCTTCGAATACAGAAGATAAATGTGATTAAAGAATCACGTTCGAAATTTGTGGACCAACAAACTCCTGAAGCAAGTTAAGATATCTCTCACCAGTGACAGTTCCGTTAATAAAAAACGGCCCTATGATGTCCAGTGCGGATATCCCACACCACACTGTTACTCCTGGCAAGTTTACATGGTGTTCAAGTGTTACATGAGGATTTATAGGACCCCAGTACGTGCAATTATGGCGATTAACGGTGTCATTTAATTTAAAGGTTGCCTCATTGCTCCACACAATTTTGTGTGGAAACCCTGCATCTTCTGCAGATTTTGCCAGGTACCATTCACAGAATTCGACTCTCCTATCAGGATCATCTTCATTGAGAGCATGAATTAGTGTTGGAATGTAGCATTTCCAGTGCAGACGCTTCATGATGCGATGGACGCTATCTTTTGAGATGTGAGTTTCCCGAGCAATTTGTCAAAGTGATTTCTGTGGTGATCGAAAGTGTGTTTCCTGCACCTGCTCTTCTTTTCCAGGGCTCGTGGATGTCCGAGGTCGTCCAGAATGTTTCTTGTTGACATTCTGGACAGTTCCATCTGCCTCAAATTTCTCTTTGATGCGAGCAATGGTCCGGCGCGTTGGTGGTGGTCTTGCGAATTCCCTTCTGAATCGTCTTTGCACTTCAATAGCGTTTTCTGTCTTCCAATAACATTTCAGGACAAACTTCCTCTCTTCCAAGCTAAGTTGATTTCCTGCCATGCTGTGGTTCACACCTCACACCTGCAACACAAAAAAGACAGCATGTTAGCAACGGTTAAAGTGTGAGTACATTTTTTTGAGACACCCTGTATGTTATGGATTTAAAAAAGAGATTATTTTCTTTGAAATAAAAAAAAGGAATCTAACATTCAATCAAGTTGTAAAAGTAATAATGATGACGATACAAAATTATTGCTTTTGTAAATAAATGTAGTAATTGCTCATGAAATCTTTATTTCAAAACTGTTTCCATACAATTTTGAAGATAATTCCATTATAATGCTATAACAATTCATAACTAATTCTAAGACAAACCTAATGTTGTTACAGTCTGTACAAGACAATTCCAGGATATTTCCAAGACCGTTTTCATACAATTTCAAAACAATTCCATAATAATTCTAAGAAAATTCGAAACCATTTTAATCTCAACACCATTTTAATACAATTCTAAGACAATTCCAATTCTAAACCCGTTAAATATAATTGCAAAAATATTCTGGAGAAACTTAGAAGACCGTTTCTACCCTATTGATTACTGTACACACAATAACCCTTATCCCCGAGTTGCTTCTGGGCCTTGATAAGTGGTGACCTTCATGTAAAAAAAAAAAGAAAAAAATATCCTTGTACCTTCCTTAGAATGACAAAATTGTTTGATCATATAAAATGTTTTATGGTTTTTAGTTTAAGTAGACATTTTTAAAAACCAAGAGCATAAAATGATTATCTGAATAAACAGACAAAATGTATTTAAAATCGCGTTTAAGATGCAAATATTTTTATTAAAA
Source organism: Euprymna scolopes (assembly GCF_053919585.1). NCBI lineage: Eukaryota > Metazoa > Mollusca > Cephalopoda > Sepiida > Sepiolidae > Euprymna > Euprymna scolopes. The sequence goes on along the minus strand of NC_136487.1, from coordinate 174,458,255 downwards.
GTAATTAGGTATTTCATCTTAACTTTTATTTTATTATTAATTTTGGATAGAAAAATAGCCATCATCAGAGAAAATGCTTAAAAAAATGTAAACATTTCCCATTATTTTTTTAACATCATAATTAGAAACGTCCTTACTTTGTGTGTTAGGCAGATTTTGAAAGCTGTTAATATTTTCTTTGAAAGTAGAGCAAGAAATCTACAATTATCATTAGTATATGACCAAGAATGAATATAATGTTTTGCTTGTTCTTCCTTTAGTAAGTTCGTATGTTATGCTGTGCAAAAGGCCAGATACAATCTTTGAAAGCCAAACTGATTAAAAAAAAGCCAAATTCATGAAATTTGGCTTTAGAAAGGGCCAATCTAGCAATTTGGACAAGAATATGAGAGTGACCTCCCTTTGATGTAGCTTCATTTTCAAATAACATAAAAATATGAAATCATTGTTGGCGTAAGATAGGAAATCTAAATTTTTACATGCAGCGATTCTTAACTAAAGAAAGAAGTTGGTGAAACATAAAAAAGGGAATATTTGAAAGAAACAGGGCAAAAAAGAACATTCTCAAGACATACTGGACTGAAGAAGTAAATTAAAGATTGTTTTTTGCAATGTGATTTTATTATTTGTAGTGAACTATGTAGCACATTATTATTTTTTAAAGTATTAGTATTTATTTATTTATTTCATTGTGGTCAGTTCTATATTCAAAATATAATGGACACTATTTTCATAGAAATATTAATAAACTCATATTTGCTGTGTGTTGTTTTTTCTTGCCAAAAACCTAAATTTTTGCACTATCCATAAAAATATCAGCTTGATAAAAACATTTGTCGATTCAAAAGATATCAGGGTCGATGGGATGTAGTCGTGTTGACTGACTACTGTTGGAATCTGAAAAGGGTCCTCACTGCTGCTGAGCATTCCAGGAATTTGAAGAAATGGAAGTTCAAGCCCTGAAGTTTGAACAATGATGAAGCAAAATTGTATTCGCATGTACTTTTATCAATTCCCACCAATCAATTTACAGTAATCGATGTTTCAATCAAGTAATCAATACATGTTGTTGGCAAAACATTTTTTTCTCTTAAAAACATATTTAGGATGATTATGTGTTTACAGAAATCAGCTGATAATGCCATAATAATGTAATCGATTTTGTCACACGATTTATTTATTTTTTAAATCAACTTAAAAAAATCTGACCTGATGGGGAGAAATGGGTGTCATTTCTGATTCAGAAAAAATACCTTAAATAAACTGTAGTAAAAAAAAACTGGCTGTACAGTGTCGCAAATACTAGTCCCTTATATACACACCTTGTGTGGGGGTGTGATATATATATAAGAAAAGATAAGGAGATAAGGATTAAAGTTACATATCATGTCAACGTTTCCAAATACTTCCTAGAAAATTCAAACACAATTTCAAATAGAGACTCAAGAAAAATCCAAAGATAATTCAAAGAAAATTCTCATACAATTCCCCAAACAATTCGTGTAAATTCCAAGACAGTTACGAAAACAATTTTGAAGATAATACAATCCTAAAGAGAATTCAATTCAAAAGAATTTAACAATGATATTTAATAATTCTAAAGACCATTCCCATACAATTACAAAACAATTTCAAAGACAATTTCAAAACTGTTTCCATACAATTTAGCAGATAATTCCATTGTAATGCTATAACAATTCATAAATAATTCTAAGACAAACCTAATGGTGTTACAGTCTTTACAAGACAATTCCAGGATATTTTCAAGACCGTTTTCATACAATTTCAAATACAATTCCATAATAATTCTAAGAAAATTCGAAACAATTTTAATCTCAACATACCCTTTAAATATCGGCATAAAAGCAGACTGGCCAACTGGCTGGTACTCGTCCTCTTTAAGCTATCACCCCCAAGTCAAGTCAAACGCTATGGTTCCCAAAGCTAAGAAACTTTTCTGTTTGTAACTTTTGCAGGCTATTAATCTAAAAACACTAACATGTCTTATCTCCTAAATGTTTTTGTCAAAAATACTATTAACCAATATTTTTTCTTCTTCTTATATTTAAAACGAAAAAAAAAAAGTCTCCCATGAGACTGAACACTTCCCAAATTATATTTGCATATTATCTGAACTCAAAAACACATGGCTTTCTTGTATTTTTTATTTATTTTTTTTTCTTCTAAAGTATGCATTACTTCTAGCTAAAGTTAATACAAAACCCTAAAGGTATTACTTCTTTACCAGCTTTTTAAACGAGTTAAAAATAACCAGACTTTTTCAATTTGATAAAAGTTCCATTAAAGCATATTTATTATGGGGTGAAGCTGGAACGGTTTAATATCCCAGCTCGACCTAGATAAAGGCAAAAAGTATCCATGCATAAACATGGGAGGGGAGACGGGAATGGGTAAAGGACTTATACTAAGAAGATATTAATAAGTCCTCAACTTTTTATTTTTTTTTTATTTTAGTTTATTTATTTATTTTCAATAGAGAGTAGATAATGCATGTGGATGTTTTATCGGCAGCTCCAGTAACTCTCGCTTCTCCTTTTTTGTCCTTCAGTCCCCATTTCCAATGAGTGATTTTTCTGACAAAGGGTGAAGAAAAAGCTGCTTTCTAGGTCGGTAGTACTTTGTAAAGAGTAGCCTGAGATGTCGGAAAATTTCTGTTTCTATGTCTATCCTTGTGATCATGCCACTAGTAAGGGTGCTGGAGGTAAACGTTTCATCTGGGCTGATGTTACCCGCCTGATAGTCAGGGATCCGAACCTTGGATTAACCGCTAAGGAGGCTGTCCTATCAGCAGGTGCAAAGAACCGGGGCTGCTGTATTGCCATTTGGTGAATGGATTCTGGACCATACAGTAATTTCTGATGGGGCCTCTCGATGCCATACTAGTGGGTAATTGTTACAGCTTTACCTTATCATGTGCCACAAAAAAAAAAATTTCTTGTCTTTTTCTCTCTTATTTTCCCTCTCTGTTCTGCTCCAACCAAGACTACCGACCTGCTCCACAAACCCCAAAACCTCAATCATGACAAATCTCCAAAAAAGAAACATGAATAAATCTAGAACCCCATCCAATAACGTAGACCCCTACTACCAGGTCTCCTTCTCGAACATCAGGAGTCTACGTTCCAACCTTCCAGAGATTGAAGCACAATTACAGGAGACGAAACCGGACATATTCTTTCTAAGTGAAACTGGCATAGGGCCAACCACTTCTCTAGACGAATTCATAATTAAAGGATACTCCAATTTAACATCTAAATCTGACCCCCAAGATCGCCATGTGCATGGAATATGTGCCTACATTAAAGATGGCTTTCCATGTGGTAGGGATATCTCCAGAGAAGACCCTAATTTACCTTATATGTGCTTTAGGTTGCACTAGCTTACACCACTGCATTTATATTTGCCCTCTATCGCCCCCACAACAGTGGGGTTACTATCTTTAAGAGCATATCTGAGAAAATTGACCACATCCTGTCTGCTCATCCTTTGGCTAACATTCACATCTGTGGTGACTTCAATGTCCATAATGTGGAATCGCTGTCCCACTCAAATAAAACCGATGACGAGGAGAGGTTTTGTCATGATTTTGCCATTGCCTATGACCTCACTCAGATTGTTCACGAACCCACCCGTGTGCCCGATACACCCGGTCAATATGCAAGCCTTCTAGACCTTTTCCTCACAACTTCCCCTGAGCTGTGTTCATGTTCCGTTCTATCTCCTCTGGGATCCTCTGACCACTCCATTGTATCAGTTAAGATAAAAATGAAATGTAATAAGTCTTCAGACATACCTCTCCACCGTACTGTATATCGATACTCTATGGCTGACTGGGATAGCTTCCATACATTCATATCTGACCTACCTCTGCATTCCATGTTTAAAAAGGATGTGTCCTCTATAGTATCAGACCTGACCAAATGGTTAATTATAGGCATAGACCGATTCATACCATCGAAAAACTTCCAACAAAAACCTAACAGCCAGCCATGGTTCTCTCCTGAATGTGCTACTGCTATCGCGCACAGAAATCACTTTTTCCATAACTACCAATGTAATAGATGTACTGAGACTAAAGCTGCTTTCAGGACTTCCAGCAACCACTGTAAAAGAGTAATAAAAAATGCAAGAGAGCTATATGCTCAGTCTGTTAAATCCAAAGTAGCTGATCAATGGCTTGGTTCCCACCAGTTCTGGCAAATAGCAAATAGGATCTTGAACAGAAGTGTGCGTTCTATCCCAACCATCATCAATGGACCTGAGGTCATCTCATCAGCATCAAACAAGGCCAAACTATTTGCCAAGAACTTTGCAGCTAATTGTACCCTATGCGACGATGACCATCAACTCCCTGTATTTTCTCCTATAACAGACAACACGCTATGCAACATACAAATATCTGTGCATGAGATCGCCAAGCTAATCAAGAACCTTGATTCCAGTAAAGTAACTGGCGCTGATGGCATTCCAGTTATAGTGCTGAAAAAGCTCCAACCAGAACTTGCCCTCATACTTACAAAACTGTTTAAGCATTGCCTTAAGGAGAAGTGCTTTCCAACACCCTGAAAACCTCATCAGTATGCCCTGTATTTAAGAATTCAGGTGATAAGTCATCTCCCTCTTAGTACAGACCAATAAGTCTCCTGTGTGTCATGAGTAAGTTGTTGGAATCCATATTAAATAAAGAAGTAGTCAACCACCTCAACAGAAACAACCTTCTTAGTGACATGCAATATGGTTTCCGCTCTGCAAGATCTACTGCAGATGTGCTAACAGTTATATCACATAGGATTAGTGAATCTCTTGACAAAGGTTTCCTTTCCAGGGCAATTGCTCTTGACATATCAAAGGCCTTCGATAAGGTATGGCATAGGGGCCTACTTCACAAGATTTCCAGCTACGGTATAACTGGAAATGTTTTCTCAATTATTAAATCATTTCTCTCCGATAGGTTCATAAGAGTAGTGGTTGATGAGCAGAAATCAGAGGCCCACAGTATTAATGCTGGAGTCCCTCAGGTGTCCATCCTAGGCCCAACTCTCTTCCTGATCTACATCAATGATCTCCCAAAACACACACTTAAATCATTCGTTGACATCTATGCTGATGACACGACCATCTATGGCAACACATCAAAGGCCGTAAATGACAAAGTTCTCTCTAATTCTCTCTCCTCTGATCTTGAGCGCGTGGTACAATGAGGGAAGAGGTTATAGGTTGGAGTAAAACATTCAGCAGGAAGAGAGTTCCACAAGTCTGTGGTTCTTGGAAAAAAGCAACTGGAATAGAGAAGCTGTATTACAATAAGGTATCAAGACAATCAGTTGATGAAGACAACTAGACCAACGAGTCAAATGAGCTGGAACAAAACAAGCAAGAAATA
>NC_136487.1:174400351-174447851 GCF_053919585.1 Euprymna scolopes | reverse complement strand
TGGCAATCATTGCACCGATTAAGAATAGCCCGAATAATGCAAATAATATGAATTATAAATCCTTATATCAACACTTCAAAAACATAAAGTTCCAAAATATATGGCTTTTGTCTAATACGTATACAACAATTCTTCGCACGAATAATTTCACGATTGCAAATAAAACATTGAAATCAGAACATTAAAAAATGAATAAATAAAAAACGCAAATTTCGTTTATTGAAAAATTTATTCTTATCTTCTGTCAGTTAAACGTGTCTGACCTTTTAAAAAGGAGGTGCAGTTTGGGAAAGTTGTTCCAATCTAAGATGAGCTTTGAGGATCAGTTCGTTCCAGAGGTCTCCGAGGTTGGAAGCGAAGGGTCGGAAGAACTCGATGGCTTGACGGAGGACGGATTCTTTCACGGCAGAAATGTGATCGACGAACTGAAAAAAAAAAAAAAAAAATAAATAAATAAAAAATAAAAATTGAAACGTTAAAAAATTGTGATGCTTTTATTATTTTTCTCAGAAAAATTATGAGTTTCTTGTTTACCGCCTGGATCTAGTCAGAGGAATTTCACACAAAATCACACAACGGCAGCAGTAGTGGTGGTGGTGGGAACTAACGCAGTATGACTTATAAAATGAAACTCAATCACATCAAATAAAGTTATAACCTTATATTTGTTATTAAAAGTCACACATACACACATAAACACACATACACACATAAACACACATACACACGCTCACACATATACCCACAGACTCTTTCACTGTATCACAGCTCATCAATGCGGCTAGACTATCATGCATTCCTAGCCAGAGATTTAACCCAAAACCATATAGTTTACAGTCGGCAGTTCTAATTTCTGGCTCATAGGATCGGTGCTCGTAAATGTCCTCATCAAATGTCCATTTATATAGACACTCGCCCACCGCTTTTACAGTAATCGACATGTTTGTTTATTTATAAACAAACAGAGATTCGTATAAACGCTAATTAAGCAGGGGATAAAATTATCTTACAACAATGCTCTACCCAAAGATGGGAATATATATATATATATATATATATATATATATATATATATATATATATATATATATATATATTCCTATCTTTAATAAAATAATGTTAAAAAATACACATTGTTGGTGACCACCCCTTATTTATATATATATATATATATATATATATATATATATATATATATATATATATATATATATTTAAATAAGGGGGTGGTCACCAACAATGTGTATTTTTAACATTATTATTCCGTGTCTTGGTTTTTCATTGAAAATTATGTTTAGATCATTGTAATAATGTGTTTAAATCATTGAAATCGTTTTTAACGCGTTTCAGACGTTCTGTGAAGCGTCCTCTTCAGAAATTATTTAAAATGCTTATAATATATTCAAGATGTGTTGAAGATGTAAAAAAAACATTTTCGTAGTTCATTTGAAATGTTTCCTAGAGATGGAAACGTGTAAGTGAATCTACTTTACATTGGAATGTTCAAGTTTTATTACTGTTTTATTGGACTGTGGTCACTGCTCTCTTATGTTTCCCTCTCTCACTCTCTCTTTCTGCTTGTGTTTTTATTTATCTTTCTTTGTTTTTTAAAAAAAATTTTTCTCCCTTAGGGTAGGATGTGTGTGTGTGTTTTCTTTTATTGGTTTGAAGAATGTGTGTACTGTTTTATAGTATTATAAAGTTATTTGCTTCCCTAGGAAGGTAACTCTGATCCAAGGTCGTTACTAATGTGTATGTGTGAGGAGGGGGGGGACCAGCTCCTCTGAAATAAGGGTAGGGGTGTTTTCATTCAATTTTGGTATTTATTTTTTGGATTCTTAGATTTTAGTATTGTGATTTTCGTTTCAGTCTTAGACTGTCCGGGTATTCTTAATATTATGTTTGTTTAGATAAAGAGGTGTATATATATATATATATATATATATATATATATATATATATATATATATATATATATAAACTAACATAAAAAAAACAAAAAAAAACATTTAACCTAGGTTTAAAATAGGTCAGGACACTCCCTACTCCACACACAAAGGAACGGGTGAACCAGAGGTCAGCTGGGCCTTTTTCCTGTAAGTGCCTGCTCATTGGCTGATTAGGAAGGGTGCGGTAGAAGCTAGAAAGCTGATTGGCTAACTAAAAACTCAATAGAAGCTGCGTATATAAAAACGCGAGACAACCAAAAAATCCTCTCATAAGCATGATGAATCCTAACGTGGAATAAACGCGAAATATTCTGTGTAGCTTAATTGCCATATATATTTTATAACTTACTACACACACACACACACACACACACACACACACACACACACACACATGTATATATGCATGTATCGATGTATCTATTATTTATTTGTTTATTTGAACGAATTCAATTATTTATACGAAAGTTCATTTTTACCGAAATGTTATTTAAAAAAATAAATTTCTCTTTATCAATGTAATCGAATCTTTAAGAATTATGTGCCCATGAAATAGGAACTCTAAGATCATTATTTGACCGAAATATCGGTATTGTCACTGTCATTACCATGTAAATTATTTACTTGAAATTAAATTAAATCAAGTTTAATATATATATATATATATATATATATATATATATATATATATATATATATATTATATTGGATTCTCTTATATAGTTTTGAATTTGCTTAATCAATTGATTTTGATACGATTTGAAAGTATCTGGGTAAAGAGCAAATAATTTATTTAATATTATTTTTCATCACCACCTTGTTTCATCACACAATGGTGTCACACACACACACACACACACACACACACACACACACACACACACACACACACACACACTCACGCACACACACATATAATTATAAAAAAAACAATTTTCTCGAATCAAAACAGCAGATCGTGTACGCAAAAAGTGTTTGTCCTCTTTTCAAATATATCTTTAAAACACTTAGAAAAAAAATTAAATGGGGCTTATCTTAATATTTTATTGCAGTTTCATGGTATATCCGATCATCAAAAGTCTATAAATAGTCACGTATGGTAGAATATTCTGCAACAAATATAAGTTTACTTGTTAGTAGAACGGATTATACCCTCACCCCGTAAACTACCCGAGGGTCTGAAACAGCCCACATGATATTGGAGCTTTTTATAAAAACACGTACAGAAATTTCCCCACGCACATAGGTCTATTGTGAGACGCACTTTTGGTGATGTAGAGCAATTGTGTTTTCTATTGTTTCTGTATTTGCACACAGTCTCAAACAAATCAAATGAAACACGATCGAACCCTGTCGATGGAAATGAATAAATATAACATTTTTATACGTACGTCTTTCGCAAGAGTCTTGATGTTGGTAACGTGAGGTTTGATGGTATCTACGGCCTTCTTGAGTGTATCACGGAAGAAATCGCCAAGATCGTGGTATTTTCCATGCAAGTGACCAATAATTTTCATGAGCGTGTCATTGACTTTACCCAAAACGTCGGTGAGATCACGCCTCACTGAGAATTTGTGATGAACCTGAAGCAAGAACACAAAGCAAAAATGATTGTCGTATTGGCATCACAAGAGAAAGCAGACCAGTTACCATAGAAACACTGATGCTCGAGTCTTAGACTTAAACATCCTTTTCTCATGAATGTTGCTTCCATACATTAATATATTTACGAAATACATCTGATCACACAAAATAGTGTTTATTAATTTTTTCATCGATTTAATTTCTATTTATTTTCATTTTCAGAGTATTCCGATCACGAGGTTTAGGAAAAATATTCTTTTAATTAAACGCTGATCTTAATGGATACTTATTTGCATGAAATAATGCATACCTTTCCGAGTTTGAATATGTACACTATTATAACCATTTCACACACACACACACACACACACACACACACACACACACACACACACACACACACACACACACACACACACACACAAAAACCCAAATAATTTATTTCCATGCATGCGAAAATATACATTTATATCTAAAAATATTATATGCGTATGGCCAGTAATGAATAATGCTGAAGGGCTACATTTTCTGGCTTCTATTCTAGCTGATGGCACCCAAGTCATGTTTTCATTTTACATTTGACATCACTACTATATATAAGGTACAATATGATAATTAATGTAGTATGGGCTCTTTAATAATAAATATGGAATCTGCTTGAAATAAAATATGTAAGCTTATTTTACGACCAAGCAAGGCCGAACGACCTGTCAGCACGTTAAAATAAATTTTATGTGCATAAAAGTTATGTATATATTATTTTAAAACTTCGTATAAAGAATAAAGAGGGGGTGACATAATGCAGACATTTGCGTACAAGGAAGGAAACTCTGCCATTTACAAGAATTTAAAACAAAAGCCGCGTTTCTACGCTTCTACTTTTGCTAATACAGTTCTGCCGTTTATGAAGAAAAAATCTTCACAAAACATGTAATTTATATTTAGTCTTCGAAATAGTCGACATCGACATCTAGCACTTTCTGCTAACGTGTATTCAAACTCTTTGTGGTAGAACTTGATGGTTTTGGGGATCAAATAAGTCTCTGAGCGTTGGGCGCAAGTCTGCTTCATTAGTAAAGGATTTTCCTTTAAGATGATTATCCAGGAAGTGGAAGAGATGGCAATCAGATGGTGCAATGTCAGGTAAATAAAGTGGATAACTGTTGCACACGCTTCAATTGCTGCGAGTATAGGTATCCAGTGACCATTTGGCCCATTGGTAGCAGGTCATAATGAACCACTTGACGATATGTCCACCAGACATAAAGGATAATCTTGTATGGCTACATAGGTGGTTTTTCGGCCTGAGGGAGAACACCACTGTCTAGAATGCTTAGGAGTTTCGAAAAAAACACACTTTTCACTGCTGGTAAACATAATTGAATAAGGATGCGGGGCAGTGGCAAGAAAACAGCGAAACGCAGGCTGCCCTTGTGGACCTCCAACAGCGTTCGTGGAACCCACTTACTCAGTTTGAACGTCTTACCTAAACAGTACAACTGAAACCTTTAACTGTTTTGCAAGTTCACTACATGCTAAATTACTGCCCTCTTCAATAGCCGCCTTCAGGATGTCCGTCATTCAAGACCCGTAGTCGTTGACTAGGAGGTTCATCATGGAGGGAAAAGACTCCTGATTTGAATTTTTTAAACCAACACCTTGCAGCAATATCCTCAAATGCTTGACATATGCGTCGACTTGATGCAGCTGCTGATAATCCCACGTTGAAGTTGTAAGGAAATCAGTCCCTAAAAGATCTCTAGACATGTCCATCATTCTCACATCTGTCCGGCTTATAACTGATGGCCGAGCACGGTGCGCGTTTTTTGTAATGTCTGATCGAACTTGAAAACAATTGCTACACGGATTTCTTACAGATTCTTATTTCATTACAATGGCTAATCAAAAAAAAAAAAAAGAAAAAAAGAAAAAAGAACCCCCCCTAAAAAAAACAAAAAAAAAAACAAAAAAAAAAAAACAAAAAAAAAACAAACAAAAAACAAGAACGGACAGAACTTTTTTGGTTATTTTTTTTTTGTTGGGCGGGGGAACAGCATATTTTATATATAATTTCTTTATTTACATGATTTCCATACCTCTTAGAATATATATATTTTTTTATTTTTTTATTTTTTTATTTTTTTATTAGATTTTCACCCCAAACAAGGCAAATTGCCACTTTGGTGTAGGGGGCTACTATCAGGGGCAACAACTAATGGGGTACTATGTAGGGATTTGGGCAGCAAGATGTCGGTTCACGTTACACTTGAACTTCTGCACGTCAGTACTGTTGGGGAAGCAGGGACCTGGAATGGAATTCCAAAGTCTAGCGGTTCTGGGGAAGAAACTATTGGAGTAGAAAGATCTTTTATATCTAGGGATCTATACAGTGTGGGGGTGGGATTTAGCAGCATGTCGGGTTTGTCGAGGGTGGTCACATCGTGGGGGCACAAGTGATTGCAGTTCGTCAGAGCATTCATCACTAAAATACTTGTAGAACAGGCAGAGGGATGCAACATTTCGTCGATGGGATAGAGGCTGAAGCTTAGATGCCAGTTCAGGGCCTATCAGGTTTGCGACTCTCTTTTGAACCTTGTAAAGGAGCGAGAGACTAGTGCAGATACACCAGCCCAAATGTGACAGCAATACTCTATACATGGGCGAATGGTGGCCTTATAGAAGTACAGGATACTTTCGGGTGTTAGTAGTTGTCTAGCACGGTAGAGAGAGCCTATCTTTCTTGCAGCGGCTTTGGCAATGCCTTCAATGTAATTGTTCCAACTCATGTTTCTTGTGAACGTTAGGCCAAGGAGTTTAAAAGATGTACTCTCAGATAAAGAGTCGTTGGTCATTGCTATAGGTGGTAGAGAGGGGTTCTTGTAATTATTGAATGAAACTAGTTTAGTCTTGGCGGCATTGAATGTGACCAACCATTTTTGTCCCCATTCCACTACAGATTGGAGGTCTTCCTCTAGTGTTTCTGCCATTTCTTTAGAAATGTGTTCATTCATCTTCCTGTCGTGCCTGTTATAGAGTGTGGTGTCATCAGCATATATACCCATCTCAGAGGCAATTTTGTCAGGTAGGTCATTTATGAATATCAAGAACAATAGAGGTCCAAGGATAGACCCCTGAAGCACTCCCGCATTTATATCATATTGTTTAGATGTACGACCGTCGAGGACAACCTGGATTTTTCTCTTATCTAAGAAGGATTTAATTATGTTAAGTATTCTACCAGTGATACCGTATGATCTAATTTTCCTGAGGAGACCCTCATGCCATACCCTGTCAAAAGCCTTAGATATATCTAGAGCTACCGCTCTGCCCTCCCCCGCTTTGTCCAGTGAATGGTATATAGGTTCAGAGATTACATTGAGGATGTCTGCTGTGGAACGGGCTTGTCTAAATCCATATTGTTGGTCAGCCAGAAGTTTAGCATCTGTAAGATGATGGACTAGAGCATGGTTGAATAAGGTCTCAAATATTTTGGCAAAAGTGGGAGGAGGCTAATGGGGCGATAATTTGATGGGTCAGTCCTTTCGCCAGAATTCTTGAATACTGGTACAACAGAAGCAGTTTTCCAACAGCCCGGAAAGCAAGCTTCATTAAGGCATTTGTTGTAGAGTTTGGAGAGAACTGGAGCTATTCGGCTGAGCACTTTTTTAATAGCACAGCTGGGATGAGATCGGGTCTACATGCTTTTGAAGTGTCAAGTTTTTTTATGATAGCATGCATCTGAGCAGGGGTGATTTGCAGATAGTCTAGCGTGGCGTCTGTCCACATAGGAAAGTCAGGTAAGGGGTGGTTGGAAGGGTCCAGTGTGGAGTTTGAGGCAAACCGACTGGCAAACATGTTAGCCTTGTCGGTTGCTGAGGAGACAACCTCGTGATTGTTGGTTACTGGGGGAATTGTTGATTGCCCATTATTTACTACACTGTTGTAGATTTTCCAGAAGTCTCGAGTTCCTAGTTTTTGTGCTTCGATGCGTTTTTTAGTGGTTTCCGTAAATTATCTCTTAGCTGTCGCTATTTCTTTCTTAACGTTATTTCTAGCTTCTATATACTTCAGTCTCTTTGAACTGGACTTATGTCGGTTAAATCTAATTAACTAACCTTCTCGTCAACGAATATTTTTTACTCTTTAAAAAGCCCGCACTAAACAGGCGAAACGTCACCCAACGCAATTAAGTTTATACTTTTCTGATATCTCGTCAAAATTAATTTGCCAAAGAGACTTACCATAGCAATGGCCTTCTCGACGATGGCATGGAATGTCTGGTCAAGATCCAAATGGAAAATTCCTTTGGCTGAAACAAACAAGAAAAAAAAATCCAGTTTAAACAAAAAATGTTTAAAGAAAAATGCAACGATCGCATTGTTTTTGTTCAGTCAGAAAAAAAAACAACAGCAAAATTTCATATTTATGAATACAAAATTCAACAAAAATTGTTGTTGCCTGTGATTATTATAACTATGTACACACCATTAATGTATATGTGCATGATTCACAAAAACTAATCAACAGATTATTATGAATTTTAGATCTCAATTGCTATGCGTAATGGTGGTTAATATGGATTATATTTAGTTGAATGTTTTTGTGCAAAAAGAGAAAAATACCGTTCGTGAAAATTTTGTGAAATTTAAAAAATAAGTATTAAACATTTTCAAATTAAAAAAAAAGATATTATCCAACATTTTTGCAAGAGGGCATACAGCCACAGCCACTCATTCGAACATTGAAATATTTCAGATTTGCATTAAATTTGATCTACCAAAATTAAAACCTTTTTAAGATTAAGATTAAGATTAAATTTTAAATATTAAAAAAATGTGTAATTGATTTTAATTGAAATTCGAATAAGCATTTTAGACATAAGGCTTATGAGCATTATATCTTCATTAAAATCTTCGTAACCGAATATAAAAATACTCGGCGTTTAAAGCATTTTGGTTTTTCTGGATTAGAAGTACATCACTTGGATATTTTTTATTCGTAGATATTTTTACCGAACTTATCCTACGTCACAAGCTAATTATTGTGAGTGCACGAAGTGGAAGGTGGTTTCTTGTCATTAAAGACGTGAGAAATGATTGGTTGACCCGTGCAACAGGAAGTGATGTTGAAATACACGATGAACTGAGAAAATACTGTAACATGATTTTTTACATGTTGTGTTTGGAGAGAAAAGAATTAAAAAAAAACTAACAAGATTATGGGAATACAATTGAAAGCGAATTGGAGTGTGTGCACCAATTATTGAATTAGTGAATCACAATGGTGTGTTCTTTGCTCATAACAACGCTAGACCGCATCCATCTCTCTCTCTCTCTCTCTCTCTCTCTATATATATATATATATATATATATATATATATTTAAATAAGGGAGTATGCACCAACAATGTGTATTTTTTAACATTATTTATTATTTTTCATTGAGAATTATGTTTGGATCATTGTAATAATGTTTTTAAGTCATTGAAATCGTTTTTACGCGCGTTTCAGACGGTCTGTGATGCGTCCTCGTCAGAAATTATTTTCAAATGTGTTGGAGATGTAAAAATGGCGATTTTCGTAGTTCATTTGAAGTGTTTCCAAGGGGTGGAGGCTTGTAAGTGTTTATTATTTATTGGTATGCTCAATTTTTATTGCTCTTTTATTGGGCTTGTCCAGGGAGACGTTGATCTGGCTGTAGTCGCTATCTCTTTCTGCTAATGTTTTTTTCTTTTCCTTTAGGGTGGGGTAGTGTGTGTATGTGTGTGTGTGTGTGTGTTTATGTGTGTGTGTGTGCGCGTGTGTGTGCGTGTGTATGTTTGCTTTTATTGGTTTGGGAATGTGTATATTGTTTTATAGTATTTTGGGGTTATTTGCTTCCTTAGGAAGGGGGCTGTGGTCCGAGGTCGTTACTAATGTGTATGTGTGGGGAGGGGGGACTGGCTCTTCTGAAATAAGGGTAGGGGTGCTTTCATTCTATTTTGATATTTATTTTTTGGATTCTTGGATTTTAGTATTGTGATTTTTCGTTTTAGTCTTTTCGGGTATTCCTTATATTATGTTTGTTTAGAAAGAGGGGTGTATTTAAAATAGGGGATTTTTTAATGTTTCTATTTATTTGTCTCTCCATGTGGGTATGGCCAGACCCAGGATCGGTTCCTAGTGTGGGGAAGATTTTGTTCCCCAGAGGGGGGGCATTGGAGGGGGTATAGGTATGGGAGGGGGATGATAGAAGGGATGATAGTCGTTTCAGTCATGAGGGGGCGCTCCTCCACTGACTGAGGAGGGAGCGAGGTGTTGGAACAGATATTATACTATGGTTCTAGGTGTCTCCTAGTGTTGTTGGTTTCGAGGTTAAGTAGGGTTGGTATTGTTCAGTGTGTTGTATTAGAGATAGGGGTGTTATGTCTGTGTGTGGTTGTATGCGCGCACGTGTGTGTGTTTTAATGTGTCGGTTCTGATTTATGTGTGGGTGTGTATATGTGTATGTGTATGGGTGTGCATGCGAGTGTACCTTGCATTTCATGTTTTTGTGTGATGGTATTAGGTTCTGTTCAGTTCAGGAGTGAATCTGGTGATGAAGTTTTTTTCCTGTGTAAGTAAATAAAAATAACTGTCTGTTTGGAAGATTGGCATTATTTTGAAGCTGTTTCCACTGCATGTGTGTACGTGTTTTGAAACATAGAGGTGTCTGTTATCTGCAATTTTGATGTTGCTCTTATGTAAGGCCACTCTATTGCTGAAATTTTTGGTGGCGCCTATGTAGGATTTGTTGCATGTTGTGCATCTTAGTGCATATACTATATTTCTGGATGTGCAATTTAGATCCTTTTTTATTTTGAATGTTTGTGCTGGGTTTTTGAATGTGTATGGGTTACCTTCTATTATTATGTCACATACTCCACATCGCGGTTTGTTGCATTTTGTAACTCCTTTTGTAGTATGTGGGACGAGTTTTGAGGAAGTTAGGATGTGTTTTAAGTTTTTGGGTTGGCGTTTGCTTTTTATTATTTTTGTTGTTAAGTATGTTGTTTAGTTTGTCGTTCTGATTGAGGAGGATAAGGGTTTTTGTTATCTGTGTGAATAGTTCTGGGTTGTTTGTGTTGTGTGTAGAGACGTATGCTAGAATTTGTTCTTTGTTGTGTTCTTTTCTATATATATATACACACACACACACACACACATATATATATATATATATTTAGTAGAAATGGTAATTAATAAAAACTGAAGAGAGTGCTCAATACTGTTGTAGAGCAAATATGCGATTTATTTTTTTATTACCGTATCTTTCTGTTAAGTTACATTATTGTTTCAGCTACCCGGCCGTTTTTTTGGCTGTCTGTAGCTTCCTCAGACTTTTACAGAAATGTTCGTTGTTATGGGATGAAAGCTGAAAGAGTGAACAGGGGAGAGGCGCGAGAAGAGCGGGGACAAAAGAGGAAGGGAACAGGGGGAACAGAAAGATACGGTAATAATAAATAAAACGTATATATATATATATATATATATATATATATATATACGATGAAAATTATGGCAATAATATTCCACCGTCTCTCTCTCTCTCTCTCACTCTCTCTTATACACACACACACACGCGCACACGCATGCGCACACACACACACACACACACACACACACACACACACACACACACATTTACTGGTAGGTTATGGCCAAACGATTGATTCAGTTCACAAGAATAATCTTTCTATGATATATTCATTGTGTGTGTGTGTGTATGTGTGTCTCTGTGTGTGACAGTAGATCAGAATCATGTAATATGATAATATAAAGAAGACGCACATACACACGCATATATATATATATATATATATATATATATATATATATATATATATATATATATATATATATATTAGTGATGGGAGGATTCCAATATTTTTACAATTACAGATTCTGATTCCGATTCCGATTCTTAATAAATCTCTAAATATTGACCTATAGAATTGTTATTTTCCCCGACTTCTGTAAAAACAAAAACAAAAACAAAAACAAAAACAAAACAAAAAAAAAAAACAAAACACATGTTAAATATGCAGATATTTTCCTAAACGTAAAATACACTTGTGGAGGATGATCTATCGATTTTAACTTTACTGGTAATTTAAAATCAATAAATGTTTATTATTTTATCATTA
The DNA here is from genome assembly GCF_053919585.1 of Euprymna scolopes. NCBI lineage: Eukaryota > Metazoa > Mollusca > Cephalopoda > Sepiida > Sepiolidae > Euprymna > Euprymna scolopes. The sequence continues at coordinate 174,436,155 of NC_136487.1, read as the reverse complement.
TTACAAGCAATGGAAGGTTGTGCTTTAAATGAAATTAGATAAAAAAAAGACAGTTAATAGATTCGTTTTGGCATCGGAAAATGGGCATCAATTTTTTCGATTTTGATACCACCAAATTTGTCGATTTTTCTGATTCTCGATTCCGATCCCGATTAATCGGCCAACACTAATATATATATATATATATATATATATATATATATATATATATATATATATATATATATATATATATATATATATGAATGTTCCCTAATTTTCTGCGACGTGGTCCCGGAAGCAGCGAAGAGGCAAATCAATAACTTTGGTATTTTTTTAGTCATCAATATTTCCAGTTTGAAGTGATTTATTTAAATCAAATATAAAAAAATATTGAAAAGTATAGAATAAAATAACAAAATTGGTTTTTATTTGAACTAATTTTGTTATTTTTACTTTATACTTTCCAAAATGTCGTTTTTGGTATTTTTGATGGCCGCCAAAGATTACAATGCATAATACAACTTTTTATATCTCGCTAACTACTTATTTCTGCAAAATTTCAACGCTATTTCCGTATTCAGCATAGTCGAAAACCTTTAAAAGTCGTAATTTAAAAAAAAAATTGTGGAGGTGGACCTAATCTAAAAATTTACCTCATTTTTATATTTTATTTCGATAAATCTCTTCAAAATACAAATACTGAATTAAAACACTTTTTGCCTCGTTACTAGTTCTGATAACATCACGCAGAAAATTAGGGAAGACGTTTGATAATTATGAGCATTACATGATTTTAGTTTAACTGTTTTTAGTAAATCGGGAAGCATAACTCACATTTCCGTTTTCATAATCATTTTCAACACAATTGTTTTGAGTGAAATTCTTCTTCCTCTATTGGAATTTATATGAATGCCCAGGAAAAGTCATTTCTGATTAATGTCTAGTTTTAAAATATGAAAATGAAGTAATGGTCTGCGACGATATTTTTATGTAATTATTTTTTATATAATTATTTTTTATATAATTATTTTTTATATAATTATTTTTTTATATGATTATTTTTTATATAATTATTTTTTATAATTATTTTTTTATATAATTATTTTTTATATAATTATTTTTATATAATTATTTTTGATATAATTTTTTTAAATAATTATTTTTATATAATTATTTTTATATAATTATTTTTATATGATTATTTTTTATATAATTATTTTCTTATATAATTATTTTTTATATAATTATTTTTTATATAATTATTTTCTTATAGAATTATTTTTTATATAATTATTTTTTTTATAATTATTTTATATAATTATTTCCACAATGAAAATATTTTGTGTAATTATTTCCACAATAATTTTTTTTTGTATAATTATTTCCACGATAATTTTTTTTATATAATTATTTCTACAATAAAAATTTTTCATATAATTATTTCCACAATAAAATTTTTTTATATAATTATTTCCATAATAAAATTTTTTTATATAATTATTTCCACAATAAAATGTTTTTTATATAATTATTTCCACAATAAAATTTTTTTATATAATTATTTCCATAATAAAATTTTTTTATATAATTATTTCCATAATAAAATTTTTTTATATAATTATTTCCACAATAAAAATTTTTCATATAATTATTTCCACAATAAAATTTTTTTATATAATTATTTCCCCAATAAAATTTTTTTATATAATTATTTCCATAATAAAATTTTTTTATATAATTATTTCCACAAAATTTTTTTTATATAATTATTTCCATAATAAAATTTTTTTATATAATTATTTCCACAATAAAATTTTTTTATATAATTATTTCCCCAATAAAATTTTTTTATATAATTATTTCCATAATAAAATTTTTTTATATAATTATTTCCACAATAAAAATTTTTCATATAATTATTTCCACAATAAAATTTTTTTATATAATTATTTCCATAATAAAATTTTTTTATATAATTATTTCCATAATAAAATTTTTTTATATAATTATTTCCATAATAAAATTTTTTTATATAATTATTTCCACAATAAAAATTTTTCATATAATTATTTCCATAATAAAATTTTTTTATATAATTATTTCCATAATAAAATTTTTTTATATAATTATTTCCACAATAAAAATTTTTCATATAATTATTTCCATAATAAAATTTTTTTATATAATTATTTCCACAATAAAAATTTTTCATATAATTATTTCCACAATAAAAATTTTTTTATATAATTATTTCCACAATAAAATTTTTTTATATAATTATTTCCATAATAAAATTTTTTTATATAATTATTTCCACAATAAATTTTTTTATATAATTATTTCCACAATAAATTTTTTTATATAATTATTTCCACAAAATTTTTTTATATAATTATTTCCCCAATAAAAATTTTTTTATATAATTATTTCCCCAATAAAATTTTTTATATAATTATTTCCACAATAAAATTTTATTGTATAATTATTTCCATAATAAAATTTTTTTATATAATTATTTCCACAATAAAATTTTTTTATATAATTATTTCCCCAATAAAATTTTTTATATAATTATTTCCACAATAAAATTTTTTATATAATTATTTCCACAATAATTTTTTTATATAATTATTTCCACAATAAAATTTTTTATATAATTATTTTCCCAATAAAATTTTTTATATAATTATTTCCACAATAAAATTTTATTGTATAATTATTTCCACAATAAAAAGCAACACCAGTAACTCACACAAATCATGAAATTCGGAGTCTAAAATTCGAGATTGTCCTCTTTTTCCCTCATCAGTTGAACCTATCTGAACTCATGATGTGAAACACGAGTTACTTGCATGTGATGCGAGACCCTTCCTCCCGAGTCACCACGCCACGTACAAAGAACATCTGTTAACAGACACAGATAATGATACGAAGAAGTTTGACTGTGGAATATGCTTACTTTTTCTCAACTTAGGAATGGAGTCATTCCACTACTAAGCACGCAGGCCTATGGCCCACAGGAAGCATTTTACACTCACTAGGACGATGAAATCCAACAAGCTTATCCAATACCAAGAATTTTCATAAGCTTTGGTTTCGATTATAGCTGATGACACTAAAGTAATCTATTTTTTTAAATAAATAATTTCACGAAGAATTCTTCATAAGTTTTGGTTTCGGTTTCGATTATGCCTGAAGGAACTGCATAAATTAAAATATCATAGTTAAGCGTATTTTACGACCGGGATACGCCGGCGTATCTGCTAACTCAGATAAACATCCACATCTGTGGTGACTTCAACGTCCATAACGTGGAATGGCTGACCCATTCAAATAAGACAGATGATGAGGGGAGGTTTTGTCATGATTTTGCCATTGCTTATGACCTCACTCAGATTGTTCGCGAACCCACCCGTGTGCCCGATACACCCAATCAATATGCAAGCCTCTTAGACCTTTTTCTTTCAACTTCCCCTGAGCTATGTTCATGTACCGTTCATTCTCCTTTAGGATCCTCCGACCACTCCGTCGTATCAGTTAAGATAAAAACAAAATGTAAGAAGCCATCAGACGTACCCCTCCACCGTACTGTATACCGATACTCTATGGCTGACTGGGATAGCTTCCGTACATTCATATCTGATTTATCTCTGCACTCCATGTTTAAAAAGGAAGTGTCCTCTATAGTATCAGACCTGACCGAATGGTTAATTGTAGGCATAGACCAATTCATACCATCAAAAAAATTCCAACAAAAACCTAATAGCCAGCCATGGTTCTCCCCAGAATGTGCTGCTGCTATCGCGCACAGAAATCACTTTTTCCATAACTACCAACGTAATAGATGCACTGAGACTAAAGCTGCTTTCAGGACTGCCAGCAACCACTGTAAAAGAGTAATAAAAAATGCAAGAGAGCTATATGCCCAGTCTGTTAAATCCAAGGTAGCTGATCAACGGCTTGGTTCCCACCAGTTTTGGCAAATAACAAATAGGATCCTGAACAGAAGTGTGCGTTCTATCCCAACCATTATCAATGGACCAGAGGTTATCTCGTCAGCGTCAGAGAAGGCCAAACTATTTGCAAAGAACTTTGCAGCTAATTCTACCCTATGCGACGAAGGCCATCAACTCCCCATATTTCCTCCTATAACACAGAACAAGCTAGGTAATATACAAATATCCGTGCATGAGGTTGCCAAGCTAATAAAAACCTAGATTCCAGTAAAGCAACTGGCCCTGATGGCATCCCAATTATAGTGTTAAAAAAGCTTCAACCAGAACTTGCTCCCATACTTACGAAACTATTTAAGCGCTGCCTTAAGGAGAAGTGCTTTCCGGTCCCCTGGAAGACCTCATCAGTTTGCCCTGTATTTAAGAATTCAGGTGATAAGTCATCTCCCTCTCAATACAGACCAATAAGTCTTCTCTGTGTTATGAGTAAGTTACTGGAATCAATATTAAATAGAGAAATAGTCAACCACCTCAGCAGAAACAACCTTCTTAGTGACACACAATATGGTTTCCGCTCTGCAAGATCTACTGCAGATGTGCTGACGGTTATATCCCACAGGATTAGTGAATCTCTTGACAAAGGCTTCCTTTCTAGGGCAATTGCTCTTGACATATCAAAGGCCTTTGACAAAGTATGGCATAAGGGTCTACTTCACAAGATTTCCAGCTACGGTATAACTGGAAATGTTTTCTCAATCATTAAATCATTTCTCTCCGATAGGCTCATAAGAGTAGTGGTAGATGGACAAAAATCGGAGGCCTGCAATATAAATGCTGGAGTCCCTCAGGGGTCAATCCTCGGCCCAACTCTCTTCCTGATCTACATCAATGACCTCCCTAAACACATACTTAAATCATTCGTTGACATCTATGCTGATGACACGACCATCTACGGCAACACATCAAAGGCTGTAAATGACGAAGTTCTCTCGGATTCTCTCTCCTCTGATCTCGAGCGCGTGGTTCAGTGGGGGAAGATGTGGCTAGTTACCTTTAATGCATCTAAAACCAAACTCCTATCCTTACATCATCAACGCTCTGATCCCCAGCTGGCATCAATTGTGATGGATGGCTCTCGTCTGGGTGAGGCCCCGTGTTTTGACAAGCTTTTGGGTTTGACCTTTACTCCTGATCTGAAATGGAACACGTACATCAAGTCTGTTGCCAAGGTCGCTGGAAAGATGGTGGGATCCTTCTACCGCTCCAGAAGATATATCTCACTACTGATGCAATTCTCTATCTATATAAAAGCCAAGTACGGCCAAGGATGGAATACTGTTGCCATATCTGGGCAGGAGCTGCCAAAAACAGCCTATCATGCCTTGACAGAGTACAAAATAGACTTCGTGGTTTAGTGGGGGATGCCCTTTTCTCTACCCTGCAACCCCTCTCCCACAGAAGAGACGTTGCGAGCCTATCCTTGTTTTATCGTTATTTTCATGGCAGGTGCTCGTCTGAACTCCAATCCCTGGTCCCCCCTCGCCAAACTTTCACGAAAATCACCCGTCTAGCTGAATCCACTGTGAAAAATTTCCCCCACTCTATATCTGTGCCTAAATCAAAACGCGGATTTCATGAGCAAAGCTTCTTTCTTAGAACTGCACGCCTGTGGAACTCTGTTCCGTCTGCCTGCTTCCCTCCGGACTACAACTTGGATGTCTTCAAGTCTAATGTTAACAAATTCCTAATGAACCGCCTCCCTAATTAAACACTTCATAAAATCTCCTCACTAACGTGATGTACTTGCAATAACCCTTATCCCTGAGTGGCTTCCGGGCCTTGATAAGTGGTGATCACTGTGTAAAAAAAAAAAAAAAAAAAATACCTTTGTAGTTTTACCAAAAGAGCTGCAATCATATCAGAGCGTCTCAATTTACGCTGAAAATCCACAGAATGCCAACATCAATATATTATCCATTTATTTATCAATATATTACATATGAAAGAGTCCGCTGTGGATTTTCCACAGGTTCTGCTAGTAAGTATTAATTACTACAATACCATATTTACACTAGAAGTTTTCTCGGAAACTACTGGATATACCTGACTGAAATTTTGTATGGACCTTTGTCTAATACCATATTTAAGAAGCACGCATCCCAACCGAGCAAACCATGACCGTTGCATATATTCAACGTGCTAAAAGCCTTACAACTGTATTGCAGCCAATCTGCATGGTAATTTTCAGCGGGGGAAAAGATTACCTTCGAATTCAGCAATATCTTTCAACATGTTTTCAAGAAATTGTTGCATCATCGCTGGTGTCATCTCCAAACCATGGGCAATTTCACCGGCAGCCATTCGCAAATGGTTGAACATACGCGCGATAAACTACGGAAATAATAAAAACAAATGAACAATTTTGGTTATTAAGAAATTTCTAAATTAATTAATTGAATTAATAATACATGTTTTATTAAGCATTAATCACGACAGTTTTTTTTCGAAAAATAATTGCGCCTTCGGAATCACGCACACAAGGAAAAATTTTAATTCAATCATTAATATTTCGTTTTTTTTTCGTCGATATTTAAATTTCTCAGCATTCACTGTCGCGGAAAAATGCAAAAATGCAAATTATTTCAATCTAGGAACGGCAAATATGAATTCAACCTTACGTAGAGTTTGCCATGGCCAAGGTCAGAGTCAATGATCAGGGTTAGAAGAACGTTTTGATTAAATACAATTATTAGTAAAAAGTTATCAAATACAGGATGTTCCAAAACTCTTGGACACATTTTGATATATAATATCCCGAGAACTATTAAGGATATAAAAACAGATCTGGTATATTCAAAAAGCTTGCGATTTCAAGTTTTTCATGGAATGTTCACACGACACACATCAAGCCGATAGTCCATTTCTTGCCAAACGCATCCCAATATTGCATATATATATATATATATATATATATATATATATATATATATATATAATATAAATATATATATATATATAATATAAAAATATAACACGGAAATTACATAATAATTATATTTTTATGTTATTGCTCTGTTTACCACATTGAGCTCTTATACCCGGATTTCCTCCTGGAATTTCCATTATAACACTATATATATATATATATATATATATAGCAAAACTGGTAATTAGCAAAAACTTGAAGAGAGTGCTCAATACTATTGCAGAGCAAATATGTGTTTTATTTTTTATTTCCGTTTTATCTGTTTGGTTATATATATATGTATATATATATATATACATATATATATATATATATATATATATATATATGTACATACAAAAAGGGGATAACTTTTATATAGATATTTTTTAAATATAAAACTGAACTCTTATGTGTGGAACAGAAATTTATAATAATGCACAACAAAATGAAATACAAAGATAAATTATTTGGCTGTACAATAATTAAAATATGAGATTATAAACTAATAGAAACTGTTTATACTATGACATATTTATAGTCAAATGTCATGGTGAGGGACAGGTTCAAATTAAGCCATTTATGGTGGCTTTTCGTTATGGCCCGAAGCGTTCAAATTACAATGGAAATCACCTTGACCTCTTTACATTTCCACACTCTGATTCTAAATTACGGGTGAATGAAAAGGTTTGAAGTATTTAGCATACGTTATGGCCTTTGACGTGTATGTGAATGCAGTTTGAGTTGCAGAAGAAGGTATTCATTGTACCTATTTACTATGCCTCCCCACGGGACAGAGTTAGACACCAGGGTCGTTTTTTAACGTGGAGAAAAGGTACAAAAATAAAAATTGTCTCAGCCGTGAAGGACTGTTCCTCCACCGAAAGAGAATAAGAAATGGAAGTGCAGCATCTGAAGAACAGATACTACACTTTGAGGTATTTATTTGCTTCCCCACTGAGCAAATTAGGCACAAGGCCGATTTTTAAAGTGAGGAGTGAAGGGGACATGGGGGCCAACTCCCCGGGGAGTAGGGGAGCTGGATAGTGACAATTGGTATGAAGGGTTGCCCCTACATTGACCAAGGTCTTATATGTGGGATTGCCCCCACATATGGTCTTTGCTTGCAGTATCTGTCGGAACAGATTGTATTTATTTGCTTCCCCACTGAGCAAATTAGGCACAAGGCCGTTTTTTAATGTGGAGAGAGAGGGAGGGGGAAGGGAAAAAGGGGACCAGCTCCCGAGAGGTGGGAAATGGGAGCTGGTTAAAGGTCAGGCATGTGGGGTTGCCCCCACATCTGGTCTTTGCTAGTCATAGCGAGTCATAGCTAGTCATAGCTTGCAGTATCTGTCGGAACAGATGGTATTTATTTGCTCCCCCACCGAGCAAATTAGGCACAAGGCCGATTTTTAATGTGAGGAGTGAAGGGGAAATGGGGACCAACTCCCCGGGGAGTAGGGGAGCTGGATAGTGACAATTGGTATGAAGAGTTTCCCCTACATTGACCAAGGTCTTATATGTGGAGTTGCCCCCACATATGGTCTTTGCTTGCAGTATCTGCCGGAACAGATGGTATTTATTTGCTCCCCCACTGAGCAAATTAGGCACAAGGCCGATTTTTAATGTGAGGAGTGAAGGGAGGGGGAAGGGAAAAAGGGGACCAGCTCCCGAGAGGTGGGAAATGGGAGCTGGTTAAAGATCAGGCATGTGGGGTTGCCCCCACATCTGGTCCTTGCTAGTCACAGCTAGTCATAGCTTGCAGCATCTGCCGGAACAGATGGTATTTATTTGCTCCCCCACTGAGCAAATTAGGCACAAGGCCGTTTTTAATGTGAGGTAAAAACCAGCTCCCCTAAAAGTAGGCAAAAAGGGGGCACTCTGGTTACCAAAAATAATAATTGTCCCAGTATAGAGGGTTTCCCCTCCATTGACTGGTACAAATCATCTCAAGTGCAGTATCTGCCGGAACAGATGGTGTTTATTTGCTCCCCCACCGAGCAAATTAGGCACAAGGCCGATTTTTAATGTGAGGAGTGAAGGGAGGGGGAAGGGAAAAAGGGGACCAGCTCCCGAGAGGTGGGAAATGGGAGCTGGTTAAAGGTCAGGCATGTGGGGTTGCCCCCACATCTGGTCTTTGCTAGTCATAGCTAGTCATAGCTTGCAGTATCTGCCGGAACAGATGCTACACTTTGATCTTGACCAAAAGGCCAAGAAGGTATTCATTGTAGTCATTAGTACCGTGGTAAGTTGCTACGCCAACGCGATGTGCACTGTTAAATTCACGATTTTCTTTCAAAGAGTTAAAGAAATATCAGGAAAAATTTGCCTAACTTAACTCTTTTTTCCCAAATTATCAAAGAAGGGTAAAGTATCGCAAATTATTTAGGAAGTGTATCTCTGATTGTCTAAGAAAAAATACGATTTTATCCAAGATTGTCTATGGAGAGTAAAAGATCATATTCCAAATTGTCGAGAGTCGTTTCAAAAGTAATGCCTCCTATTTTTTATTCTGCCCAGATCAAAGGGATCGCAAAATGTATTGTTATGATGACTGAACTTATGCAGTCATGAATTGAAAATGCCATCTTCCTGTAACAGATACTGACAGTGCGAGATTCTGAGAAAACAATCCCTGTCATTGACGTGCGTCAAAAGCAAAGATGTCTCATTGAATTTTTTAATGCAAAAAAAAAAAAAAAAAAAATTGATCCAATGAACATTCACCGGCGACAGTTGAACGTTTCCGAATCCGATGTAGTTGAATTCGCATGGTTCAGTATAAACCACGCAGATGAACGTGCAATGTAATTTACTTCCGGAAATAAGGATTCACAAGATAGAACTGAACCGTTTCGGAATCAACGGGCACATTTGTATAGTTAAACAAAGCAAAGAAAGGTGGTCCAAGAAATCTCGCTCAGATTACCAGAACCTCGAAGATTAAGCAAAGTCAGATAAACCTAAAACCGTGGATTTTGAGACCTCACTCCAATCCATCGGGGCAAATCTGGTGCATAGATGTCTAGCTTAATCTCATAGTCGAGTTTGGTTCGTAACTTCTGAATTGTGTCACAATTATTGCTACACCTTTGAGACACAACCGTGTATTTTTTTTACATACCTCAGCGCTGAGATGTCCGGTTTCTTCGACGTTAGTAATGGCCTCAGAAACTTGATCCCGAACTGTTTGGGCGAAAGTTGCAGCGAGTTCTTTTACGAGTCTGTAAAAAGAAACGGTATTATTATAATAATAATAATAATAATAATAATAATAATAATAATAATAATAATAATAGAACAATTCTGCCAGATCATAGATTTCGTCATCCAGCAGACTACAGGGTGAATGTCAAGGAGATGGAGAAAGGAAGTAAATGTACGGAACTGACCAGAGTTCTGCAAGGGATATGGAAGATGAAGAAAGGCAAGATAACACAAACAATGGTAGGAGCACTAGAGACAATCCTGCAGAAACTTAGAAAGAAGAATGGGAGAAATTAGAATACGAGGGAAGATTGAGAGTATACAACGGATAATGAAATAATGAAAACAGCTGAAACCTTAAAGAAAATCCTAGAATGCAGAAAACGAATCCATACAAACTGTGAACAATAATCATTAACTTGGATGCTGAAAAAGGAATGAAACAAAAACAAAAACAAAAACAACAAAAAAAAAACGGAAACAAAAACAAAAACAGAGACAAACATACCCCCCCCCCCACAAAAAAGACCAAAAGAAACAAAGAAAACAGAAAACGCAAAATACTATGCAATCCCCGCAAAAAAATTGATGACGTCTAAATCAGATGACATCCGCACGAAAGAGTTGTAAAGGGTTCGGGAGGACCGAGAAGGGGGATCACTAAGTAGATCTTTTCTGGAAAAGTGCCAGTATGACTGGAGCTTTGGAGGAGTGGCTTTTTGTCACCCAAACCCCAAGGAATACCAATGGCTGATGCCAGCGAGAAATCAACGGTAAGCGGCTGTTGAGATAAAGTGGTTATCGACAGAGGCGAAGTTCATTGTCAGTGAGAAATAGTTGGTGAGCGCCTGCGTGAGAATGTCTAGTGACTACTACTACTACTACTACTACTACTACTACTACTACTACTACTACTACTACTAGATTAATAATAATAATAATAATAATAATAATAAAAATAAATAAATGATTAAGTAAATAACTAATTAAACAAATATAAATAATAATAATGATGATGATAATGATTATAATGATAATAATAATAATAATAATAAATAATATATTAATAATAAATAATAATAAGTAGTAATATACTACGACTACTACTACTACTAATAATAATAATAAATAATAAATAATATATTAATAATAAATATAAATAATAATAAAAAATAATAAATAAGGAATTATTATATAATAATAAATAATAAATAATAATAATATAATAATAATAATAATAAATAATATAATAATGATAATAATAATAATTATAATAATGATTATAATGATGATAATGATAATAATAATAAATAATATAATAATAATATAATAATGAATAATATAATAAATAATATGATAATAATATTAATAATAATAATAATAATAACAACAATAACAATAACAATAATAATAATAATAATAATAATAATAATAATAAATAATATAATAATAATATAATAATAATAATAATAATAAATAATAATGAATAATAAATAATAATATAATAATAATAATAAATTATAAATAATAATAAATAATAATAATAAATAATGAATAAATAATGAATAATAATAAATAATTATAAATAATAATGAATAGAAATAGAAATAATAATAATAATACTAATAAATAATAATAATAATAATAATAATAATAATATAATAACACTAAAGAACATTAAAGCTGCACATCTATAAATTTTCTAGCACCTCCCTCATCCCCTCTATTTGTCCCATCACCACGATCCCCTAAAAGAATGATGCCAAATAGTCGAGAATGGCCAAGGAAGAAGGAAAGACCTTCACTGGACAAGTGCGAAGAGAACTGGAACCTTGGGGAGGCCTATTGCCACTTCTTTGGGACATGCGCATACAAACTAATAAGGCACTTGAACATTCCAAACTTGACATAACTTTTCTAAGCAAGAGATTTTGCTCAATCATTGACGTAGCCTGCCCTTTTCGACACCAAAGCTGCAGTGAAAGGACATGAATAAATAAATATCAAGATCTGAAATGTAAAGAAATCAAGGTGACTCCTATTGAAATTGGAATGCTTTCTGTAATCTATTGGTATTTTGTATTGAGCTTTATTCTAATCATTGTAATATATTCATAGAAGGAACTCGTTTTACTAACGCAACTGCAAATAATTTTCCCTTTTTTCGCCTTTCTTCCTAAGATATAATGGCATATTCATAAAAGATTTTCTTTCTAAGAACTGTGGAACACACTACTACAAGACTGCTTCGCTGCAGACTACAACATCGCTATCTACGAATCCAATATCAATGATTATTTATGATAAATCGGACTTAAAATGAATCAAATATTGTTTCGTTTATTCACTATTTTCAATCATCTCATAATATTCTTCATCATCTAACTGACAATTTATCTATCCCGTTAATTTTTATCCTCGAGTAGATTTTATACCTCATAGGTGGTGACTCATAAGTGTAAAATATCTTCTCATAATATTATTCATCATTCAACTGACACTCTGTCTCATTAACTCTTATCCTCGGGTAGCTTCTGGCCTTGATAAGTGATGACTTATTAGCATAAAAATCCTCTCATAATATTCTTCATCATTCAACTGATAATCGGTCCATCTTATTAGCTCTTATCTTTGAGTAGCTTTTGTCCTTGATATGTTGTGACTCATTAGTACAAAAAGAAAGAGCTAAAATTTCAGTCCCTTTCATTTTCATGGAAGGTTGCCGACTGAGCTTCAATCTCATCATTGTAATACATTCACAGAAAGCACTCGTCTTCCTAACGCTGTAACAAAGCACGTACGAGCACGTGGGGGAAATATCAGCAGGAGCTGTAAGATAGCTGACTTGCCGAAAAAATCACATATGCAAATAAGGAAGTGTGCGAGATGAAAAAAAAAAAGAAAAAAAAAAGACACCATGTGGTCGAGAAACTAAAAAGTGCGGTTGAAAAAAATGGACGTGTGAAGTCGAGGACGAGAAATGGCTGTCTGCAGCTGGCGTGTAGTGGAGCAGAAAGAGAAACGCGAGTCAGGTGAGACGGACATGTGGCCCCGCAGAGAGAGACTCTTTAAACTGGTGTCAAGACAGGGAGAAAGGATAACAGCAATAAACGATTTGTGTTAAAAAACGAAAGAAAAGTCAAGTCGGATTTATTTTTGTTTGTTCTTATTCGACGGTGTTGGACGGCGTTGGGGTCCGAGGGAGGTTTTAACATAAACGAACACGATTCGAACGTACCAGTCACGTGACAACATAAATGCAAATTACTTTCCTTTGCTACATAAAATCAAATAGTATTTTCATGAACAGATTTTCTTACTAAGTACTGGGGAACACATTACATAGGAACTGCTCCTCTGCAGATTTAAACTTGGTAATCTTCATTTCGTTCATTGTTCTCTTATAGTATTCTTCACCATTCAACTGACAGATTATCCTCGAGAGATTTTTGGCCTTGATAAGTGCATGCATGCAGCATTCTTGCTGTTTTAACAGCATCGGCGACCACAGCACTCCAAATTGTAGAGCCATGGTAATCTCGGAAAGACAAGTAAAGACGGTAGTTTCTCGTCTTGATTCGGTGGTGCATTTCCCCCAGTGAATTAAATGCGCCCCCAGATATCAACCTGGAAATTTCTACGTCGACGCAGAACATACAGTGCCTAGCCTTCCCAAATGGTCACCCATCTTGTACTGGCCAGACTCATCGTTGCTTAACTTCGATGATCTGGCGTGAACCGGTGTGTCAACGTGATTGTGTCGTATATTGATAAGTAGTGACACATTGAAAGTAAAATACCAGGTTGAGAAACTGGCGTGGTTTATCCTTCTCTTGAGGATAGATGGGACTCTCTTAAGCCGTGGTAGGCACCCCGTCTAGTGATGGCGTCACGATAAAAAATACCCTTGATAGCCCTGCCGAAGCATCAAGTATTCACAAGATTTGAATTAGTCTACAAATTCGTGTAGTGAGTTCAATCTCGGCTGCGACCGCGCTGGATGGACTCATTAAGAGAGAGAGAGAGAGAGAGAGAGAGAGAGAGAGAGAGAGAGAGAGAGAGAGAGAGAGAGAGAGAGAGAGAGAGAATTAAACGTTCATGGAATTACTGAAAAGAAACTCGATAAAGTCTCCGAGAATTTTGAGCAAAATTGTAAAGGTTTATTTTTTGATTTTGACCCGCAATAATATTGTTGTTCGATTTGAGAACTTATGGAAAAGCAAGAGTAAAAAAAAAAAAAAGAAAGAAGAAAAAGTTTCATCTTGTTGGTCTGTGAAATTCTGAAAGAATGCTGTCATTCGATGTATGAATGATACGCCTGGTTGTAACATGGAAATTGGCGCGAAGTGGTCCGGGCACCAGCGTGAAGACGACGGACATATATTCTGGGTAATGCGTCAAATGAGGCTGACAAAGAACCAAAGACAATTTAAGAAAAAAAGAAAAATCGATGCACAAAGAAAGAAACACAAAGAATGAGATGATGGAAATCAACCGGAGGTGGGGAGGGGGCGGATAGTTTGATTTAGTGGTGATGGTGGTGTTGGTGGTGTTGGTGGTGTTGGTGGTGGTGGTGGTGGTGATGATGATGGTGGTGTTGGTGATGTCGGTGGTGGTGATGGTGGTGGTAATGGTAATGATGATGTGGGTGGTGGTGGTGGTGGTGGTGATAGTGGTGATGTCGGTGGTGACAGTGGTGCCAATAATGTCGGTGGTGGGTGTAATGGTGTTGGTTTGTAGTCTTGGTAATGGTGGTGCTGGTGTTCGTAGAACCGGCGGCGGTGGAGGGGTTGGTGGTGGATTTAGTGGTGATGGTGATGTTTTTGTAAGTGGTGTTGGTGTTGGTGGTGGTGTTAGCGGTGTCGTGCTGGTGGAGGAGCTCTGTTGCGTCATCGGACACAGCGGGGACAAAAAGTGACAGAATTCTATTTCCGACCATCGAATTCATTCGCGTGCAATTTAACAAAATATAAAAAGATAATATCCCGAATCCAAAAGTCACACAGAAAAGACGATCAATTTACCCGATTTCTTCTGGGGAAAGTTCACGATGGATGAGTTTATTCATCTCTTGTTCGATCACCTCCTCGATTTTCTCCAAGCTGAGGCCCGACATGAACTTGAATGCTGACAGGGATAGAAAATAAGATAAAAAAAAAATAAAAAGATATAAATAAAAACATCGACCAACTGATTTCTATAGTAATTTTTTCTTTTTTTTTTTTAATATAACAGAAAACATCGATCGAGATTTAGTTTGTTGGTTCATCCCATCTGACTTAATATGACCCGTCCTGTAGGAGATTGAAGTAATAGGCAGGTGTTAGACATATTTTTTGTTCTTTTATTTATTCTTAGCAATAACAACCGAAAATAATTAAGAAATATGATGGACTATCCCATCGATTTCGACATATGAAAAATAAGCATTTCCGCACAACTAAGTTGCTCAAAACTCCAGACAGATGATTTTTATGCTGGTGAAGGCTTTGAGCAGAGTCAACCACATTTTTTGGTACAACTGCTAATCTCTGTCGGTTCAATGGTTGTCACAAGAGAGAGCAGACAGTAGACCTCAGGTTTTACATCATAGTTTTCCTCCTCCTAGATGCATATTGTAATGAAGACTGGAATGCATTCTTGCCAGTGAATCGAACACTCTTCTTCTTTACTTTAATAAACAATGTTAAACAAATAATTAAATTAACTTCATGCCTTGTCTTGAGTGATTTTTATATAAAAACCATGGGACGTAACTAATACAATACTCCTTCTTAATTAAAGGTTGTGATATTTAAGCTAAGATACGTACCTCATACAATAATAAGAAGGTAACCAATGGACATAAAGCAACAGTGGCAATCTCATCTATTGGTTAAGGATAAGACAGGTTACCAGAATTAGGATTAAAGCTCTTGCGGAGATAACATGCCTTATAATAGAGTCAAGTAGAAATTCATTGGAAAGCTAGAAATGAAATCTGGTTGCATATATGATAACAAGAGGTGCATCACCTCGAAGGGCCGGAACCACGAAGGATACATGAAACACCAGAAAATTCATAACAGTAGAATTGGATCTATATCTTGGTCTCACTTGTCAAGCATGTAGCAGAAAATGTTAACTACGGATTAGACGGCGCAGCCATGCGAAGATGCATCAGTAGCATCGGACATGACAGTCAGCATCCGCATCACTTCACCATCGAATAAAAAGTTTCAAAAGATAAAAGAAAAAGAAAGAGAAAGAGAAACAAATTACCGGCTGTTTCTTTTTCAAACATTTCAGCCTGGCACACGGCCACCAACAAAAGAACGATTAAATACTTCATGCTGAAAAATACAAAAACAAAAACAAATTTTAGTTCTCTGACACCACGGAGAATTTTACAAAATAAAATGTGCGAAAACTCTTGAAATAATTTCTAGTAATTCGCATTTTCTACATTATTTGTTCGAGAAGGACGTTGCAGCTTGCTTGAAGCATTGTGCATAGCGTGAAAAGACTTTGTGTTTGAAGGCTATATCAATGCAGTTTGTAGGAAACATTGTGAACACGAGTTAGTATATCTCGTATCCTAGAAATTGATTTGATAGCCAGTCTGCGACATTGACTTCCATAAATAAATGAATGAATGAACAAATAAAAAAATAATACAGACAGAGGAAAGCCCCACCGAACAGTTGTACACGTTTCTTTTCATTTTCTCCCCTGAAGAAAAGATTCTACTCTTGAAAATTAGGAACATCAACACCCACCATCTTGTACGACATATTATGTTGGTAAATAAACGTAATATAATTGAAATTGAAAATTATTGAAAATTCCTTCTAATATTGTCATTATCTAACATATAAACGGCTATATGTCTGTCTGTCGGTTTGTCTGTCTCCATATTTTCAAATTCTATCTCCTCCGAAACTAAAAGTCGTAGAGCGGCGCTAGGGGGCCTCACATGTTTGGATTTTTTACGGGCCGTTCTTTTATAGCCGGGCCGGTTTTTACAGTTTTACGGGCCGTTTTTTTTTAGCCGGTTAAAATCATTTTTAAGTGGATCAAAAATAGGTTAAAATCATTATTAAGTGGGTAAAAAATAGGTTAAAATCATTTTTAAGTGGGTCAAAAATAGGTTAAAATCATTTTTAAGGGGGTCAAAAATAGGTTAAAATCATTTTTAAGTGGGTCAAAAATAGGTTAAAATCATTTTTAAGTGGGTCAAAAATAGGTTAAAATCATTTTTAAGTGGGTCAAAAATAGGTTAAAATCATTTTTAAGTGGGTCAAAAATAGGTTAAAATCATTTTAAGGGGGTCAAAAATAGGTTAAAATCATTTTTAAGTGGGTCAAAAATAGGTTAAAATCATTTTTAAGTGGGTCAAAAATAGGTTAAAATCATTTTTAAGTGGGTCAAAAATAGGTTAAAATCATTTTAAGGGGGTCAAAAATAGGTTAAAATCATTTTTAAGTGGGTCAAAAATAGGTTAAAATCATTTTTAAGTGGGTCAAAAATAGGTTAAAATCATTTTTAAGTGGGTCAAAAATAGGTTAAAATTGAAAAAAAAAATTGTTATGCATTTTCTACATTCATCTTAGTTTATTTTTTTAATTTTAAATCACTTTATATGCGTGTCACGTTGGTACAGTGGTAACGTCACCAGCTTTGAATGCTACAGTTTCGGTTTCGAGTCTAGCTGATGACATCTAAATGTTTATTTTAACTTTTGAAATCACGACTCTATAATAATATTTAGTAAAACCCCGGGATACGGTGACCCTAGGATACGGTTTTCAGGTTACGATGTAGAATACAATGCTTTTCCGTCCTCTGGTTACGATAGTTTCCCCGCCCTACGGTGTTATTTATAATGTTATTTGATTATATACATGTGTATTATATACTGTCCTGTATTTTGTTCCTGATTTTAATGCAGTATCCTGGGGTTCTATTGTATACGAAATCTGGACAAATTAAAATATCATATTTAAGCGTATTTTACGCCCGGGCAAAGCCAGGCGTCCCCCCGCTAGTTCTTTTATATACTAACTCGTGTCCACGGTGTTTCCTACGAACCGCATTGATATAGTCTTCAAACACAACCCCCTTTACATTATTTGTAGACTTTTAAAATAGTATCTCTCCTTATGACGTCACGCTGATCTTCATCTAACAGACTGAATGGACGAACACTTATTATTACACTCATGTAGTGCTCGCTTGTTATCTTTTACCAATGAATTTTTAATGATGAGATGTTCATTAAACCAACCATTACTGCCTTTTTAATTATGTTTATGAATTTTTGAGATGAGGATTGATAGTTCGTATTATTTGCATCATTCGGACTACTGTTCTCATGTTTACTGTTGTTCTCACATCATTGCAGTCGTTGTAACCTTCGAACTTCTTCACGTGTATCTTGTCGGGGAAACTCGAAATCTGCACGGAATTTCGAAAAGTGCCCTTTTTTCAATACACGGGGGGTAGCATGCTATGTTCCGACAGCCATGACCAGGTAGAAGTCTTAAGTAATTTATAATTGTATTTTGAGTTTCGCTCGCATTGAGTAACAAGAAGCCCCAAGAAGAGTAAAAGAAATAAGTACATTTATCCACTACCCCACGAATCCTTCCAGACAATTCTAGTATGAATTTTAGGAGCCTTAATGCGAATTTTATTTTTAGATCCAGGGGTCGCATGCTCCCGTGCATCTAAAAACAAAAGGGGTTCCGTTCGAAATTCCGTGCACATTCCTAAGTTCGAACGAAAGATTCCCGAGTTCAACAAAATACACCTGAAGAATGTGTCAAGATAAGAAAAAATGTCCGAATAATCTAAATAATGTTTAATGACGGCCACTCTCCAGATTAGCTTGACCTTGGGTCATCTCCAGCTTTTTTGGCAAGTTGAGTAAATAGGAAAACTACATCGATAATTAAAGAAGGCGCTTTAATTTTAAGTCGTAAATTGTTCAATTTCTGGTGCATCACTTAGTTTCCTATTCTCTCCTACTTTGATTAAGCATCACATTTGCAGGAATGAGAATTCATAGTGTTAAGTTAGTACTTGCTTACTGCTGACCCATTCAGAACATTCATATTTTTATCCATCATTTTTATTCGGTAATTTAACTACATGTATATTAATTATTAGTGCTGCTCTGAGCATTTTTCTAAGACGTTTCTAACGCCAAAATTCACTATCAGTAGTCAGGGACGACTGTACAACTAAAATTATGAATTCATGTTTCTTCGGCACACGAAGAAAAGGTGATATAAAATAGAATGTCTGGCAGCAATTATTAATCCATATTCCAATTGGATTTTTTTTCCGAACAAAATATTATATATAGCAATATTTGTCGATAGACACACATATTTGCGTAACAATGTTATCACATGTAACTATTTATTTTACAACGGGGCTCAATATGTGTCGACTGATTCCAACGGGGCTCAATATGTGTCGACTGATTTCTACGGACGCTAAAAGTATTGTCACATTTGAGCTAGTACATCTGCTACTTGTCTCTCACTCATGAACAGAGCTCAAAAGAGAGTGGCCTACCTAATAGGTCTCGAACTGTCAGATAGGTTTCAATCTCTGTCCCATCGACGAAATGTTGCATTCCTCCGCCTGTTTTACAAGTATTTTAATAGTAGGTGTTCCAACGAACTACAAGTCTTTGTGCACCCTCTATGACAATACCCCCGATAAACCCAACAAACAGCAGAGTCCCACCCCTACACAACAGAGATCCCCAGATGACAGAAAACCTTCTACTCAAATAGTTTCTTCCCTAGAACTAGTAGACTTTGGAATTCCCTTTCGGGTTCCTGTTTCCCTGACTGTACTTACAATCAGAAGTTCAAGTGTAATGTGAATAGACATCTTGCTTCACAACTCCCTACATAGTATCTCAGCAAATTATGTCCCAGATACAAGTTCCCCTAGATGAAAGAGGCACTGTGCCTTGTTTGGGGTGAAAAGGCAATATTATAAAATGCATAACGTGCATTTTATAATATTGCAATTTTCATTAATATTTTTTTACTTTATTACTTTTCGGGCATAATTTTAGTCGTACATTTTTAGTAAAACCCTTTTGAAATGTGACCTAAACAAAGGAAGTAACTGATATTTTGAAATCATAGGCTATTATTTAATCCTACCCCTACACGGCAGACATCCCTAGATAAAAGAAAGCCTTATACTCTAATAGGTTATTCCCTAGAACACTAGACTTCGGAATTCCTGCCTGGGTTCTTACTTCCCTGACTGTACTGACATGCAGAAGTTCAAATGTAATATAAACAGATATCTTGCTGCTCAACTCCCTATATAAAAAAAACGAATATTTTTAATTGCTTACATTCTTCCGTTCTCCCTTTCGTTTAGATTCTCTATCTTCCTAACTAAGCAAGTAAGTTTTCACAGGAACGTGTTAACCCAATTATTTTCAACAAATGCAAATCGTTTCAACCCATTCTTAAGCTGGTTGCAATACCGAAGGATCTAAACACCCCCTCCTTCGTATTTTTGTACAAGGGATGCGGAGGCAAGTGACAAAAAGAAAAGGCTCCATTACTCAAGTGTAGCAAAGCGCGTGGGAATATATCAGCAGGAGCTCTAAGATAGCTGGCTGTCGACGATATTAGCAGCAGTAGCCGGAAAAAGCACATATGCAAATTAGAAAATATGCGTGAGAAGAAAAGGAACAAAAGGATACGGCGTTGTGAGAGAAGAAAAAGTGTAGTTGAAAAAAGATGTAAAGTTAAAGACAAGAAATGGCTGTCTACGGCCGGCGTGTAGTGGAGCAGAAAGAGAAACTCCCAGGTGAGGTAGACTTGTGGCCCCGCAGTCGCAACGGGATACTTTTAAGCTGGCGTCAAGATGGAGAGAAAGAAAATCATAATAAACGACTTGTGCTAATAAAAAAGAAAAGCCGAGTCGGATTTATTTATTTTTGTTTGCTTATTCCTTTTTGATGGTGCCAGATGGTGTGTGGGTCTAAGAGAGGTTTGAATTGTAACGAACATGGTTCAAGCGTAATGGTCACGTGACACAATATCAGTTATCATAAACTCACACACATGCACTAACAAGAACAAGATAAATCCATGCACACACAATACCACGCTGCCAAATACTTACATACATATATTACTTACACACGCATATTCACACAATACCCATACTGACCTACACAATTCTAAGTCATAATTAAATCAACTTTAAACACGTATTTGTATAAATAACAGAAAATAACTTTTATATTCTCATCTTTTGTAAAAAAAAAAATTTATTCTAAAATTTCGTTTATTTCACAATTTATAAAGATATGTTTATGTTTTAGATAACACTTGCAAACTGGTGACACTTTTATTCTTCCAAGTTTTCATTTATTTCTTTTTTTATATGCATAACCCCCTCTCTCTTTATATATATATGTATATTTCTGTAGAAATATATTTTCTTATTATATATCAATATTCATATAAGACGCTCAATGTAATTACAGAGCAATTCAATATGGCGTAATGGAAAAATATAAAGGTATCTGCAGCCTCTCTTTCAATTTTCCAATTTTTACCATGTCAAATCACATTTTAATTCCTTTTGACGGATTGATTGTTGCTATTTCTTCTGATGAGTTAAGGGCATAATAGATTCACTGATTGATATAATAATTAAGTGATTGATTTTGCGCTACAAAACAGATAATGTCAAGAATTGTATAAGTCAACTAAATTGAAGGAATAAATTATAAGATGCTCAACATCATGAATTTCGGGATATAGCTTTTTGTCATTTATTCTCTCTCTCTGTATATATATATATATATATATATATATATATATATATATATATATATATATATATATATCCACAGTCAAGCAACGTCACATCTCACAAGAGTCATGACAGCCAACAAATTGGAAGTTCAAAACTCGAGTTTCGCCCTCATTAGGGCTCATCAGTTAGACATATCCAAACTCGGGATTCGAAACCCTAAGCGGATATGTGTATCTGATGAGCCCAAATGAGGGTAAAACTTGAGTTTTGGACTTCCGGTTTGTTGGCTGTCATGGCTCTTGTAAGTTGCGACATTATTTGACTGAATTATATAATCTGTTACATTCTGAAAATTATATATATATATATTTTTTTCCCATCATTTTCTTCCTTTACTAAGATATAACTTTTATATGCAATTAATATTCAACGTTGGTGTTAGGGTTCTTAGCAATACTCAAAGACGCTATCGTCGTCCAAAATGGCCCTACCAAAACTAGAAACCACAGAAAGGAAGTGAATTTTGCAATATTGTTTTAGTTAGATGCTTCTTATATTTTTCATATATAGTGCTCTAACTTCGATGGAAGCTTTTAAATAATTTTATTATAATTATTTTTGAATATCCACATGTTTATTTGTTTGAACTTAATCAAGATTCATCAGCGTGGTTATTTATAACTGTATCACCGATCGCAGGGTTCGAAGGGAAATATTCCTATCATTCATTTACTATCTAACAAAATCGCAAAATGATTTCTACGAACGCTAAAAAGGAAATAGCTCTAATTGTTACCCCCTTATTTTTATCTTGCTTTGTTGAGATTTTCTTTCTTGTGTGTTTTTTTTGGAAATATTTGAAGTCGCAAACGTCGTTCAAAATGGCTCAACCAAAACCAAGGAACCATGCGACAGATACCGAAAAATTACAAAGAATGAAGCGCTTCATTTAATAACAGTATTACATACGCAAGCACGAATCTTGAAAAACAAACAAACAAAAAACAAAAACAAAAAAAAAACAAAAAAAACAAAAACAAAAAACAAAAAACAAAACAAAAACAAAAAAACAGCTTCATACACTCTAACAAACATCACATATTATTTATGGGAATTGTGAAAGAAAGTTATGAGTAAAACATTGGTTCGAGGTTGGTTCATATCTGTCGATGGAATCTATACAGATGTGGAAAAGTATATTAAAAAGTGAAACATTTTTTTTGCTTTGATCTTATCTGAAAAACCCGAAAAACATACTTACATGAAAGAATTGCAAGCAATTGGCAAAAGTTGAATGCTTAATTGAAATGTAGATTTAGAAGTTTATATATACGCTCGTTTGGGATCGGGATAGGGGGGTGTTGAAGAAAGGTCATATGTCAATAGAGGGCTAGGGTGAGGGTGGGTACTTTTTTCATTTCTTACGGAATGAGAAACATCTGCTTTTTCTCTTCCTCGCTCAATATATATATATATATATATATATATATATATATATATATATATATATATATGTTGAGAGAGAGAGAGAGAGAGAGAGAGAGAGAGAGAGAGAGAGAGAGAGAGAGAGAGAGAGATTGCCTGATACCACGTAAATGATGTCAAAGATAAAGGACGATATTTGATGTTTGTTCAAAACAGGTGCCGTTTTTACAGCAGAACGAAAGACACTTCTTTTTTATTTCTGTCTTTTGGGTGAATTTCTTTAGATGCGTCCTACGGAAGGCTTTAATTTCGTTGGTTATTCGCTCGCTCGGTCGAACCGTCACACTTAAATTTTGTTTAATATTTATTAATATAAAAGCAAATACGGTTAATTATTACAGCAGCTTTGAAAAGTGCGTACAACATTTGTGTTTAAAATTCTCATTCTTTAAAAATGCATTTTATGTCTCTCAAGCCTAAGTTTGTGTTATAATTTACGTTTGCTCTGCCAGGTTTATGTCCAAAATAGTTCTTTCATCTGTAAGTAAAAATATAATTTTCTTTTGTCGATTGAAAGACAGTGGAACCCCAGGATACAGCATTACAAATTAGTAACAAAATACAGTACATTATATAATACACATGTATATAATCAAATAACATTTTAAATAACACCGTAAGGCGGGGTAAATGTAGTAACCAGGGACCGGAAAACATCGTATTTCACATGAGAAAAACGTATCCTCGGGCCACCGTTTCCTGGGGTTCTACTTATCTTGTGAGTACCTTGTAAAAAACTTTGCCCTCCTCTGGGGCTTCATGAGGTCTTGAAGTTTGGGAAACCCTGGTTAAATTAACTGTAGTTGATTGCGCGTTCAGGTTTCCAGGTTTATGAACGTCTCTAAATCAAACTTGATTGTCATGCTGGAAGAAAAAAAACAAAACAAAACAAAAAAACGAAACAAAAAACCCCCCAGAAAACAATCACCTGTAAATGCAGATGTTGCTCAGAAAGAAACAAAAATATTTAATTGGTCCGGTTTCATGAAAATGTTTTACGAGGTGCCTTCAATAAGTTTCCAGACTTTTTTTCGTATAGGCACTTTTATTGATAGTACACATGAAACTCTAGTCCCATTCGAAGTAATCTCCTCCGGCTGCAATGCACTTGTTGTATCGTTCCGACAACTTCTGGAAGGTTTCATATCCTCAATTGTCTCATAACGGCAGCCTCTAAGGTTTTCCTTGAGCTCAGGAAATAAGCAAAAATCACAAGAAGCAAGATCTGGAAGGGTGAGGAACTATCTTGGTCAAATAGTATGTGGTAAGGATGGAACCCCATTGGAGGTCCTGGATATGACCTTAAATTATATCCGATGGTGAGGCCCCAGCTTGCAGGTTTTGGGGAGTGTGAAGCCACCCCTTAATTGACATTGCCCCCAGGTCCACTCTGACCCGGAGTGGTAGTATCTGTTAGGGTCCCAACTATGGGTTAAATAGAAACCGGCTTGAAAAAATTTTTCTTCAAAATCACTGGATTCTGCATTAAATAACCTAAAAAGGATTGATATGCCGTAAAACAAAAACAACCAATCAACCAACCCCATTGGAACAAAATTCGCGCAAATCTTCGGCATCTTCAGTTCCTCGTGAATAATTATGTGTACAGTTCACTCGGTGACATCAAACTGTGCATTTATTGTCTGTATAGACACACGACGGTCCTTATACATGAAATTTTTTATTTGGCTAAACAACTTTGATATTCTGACTTCTTTACTCCTCCCACACCTCTCGTCATCCCTCACAGACTCCTTGCCTTCTTTGAATCTCTTATGCCAAACACAAACTGATGTTCGATTTATGCAAGACGGCCCAAAGAAATAAATAAAAATCCGGGTCAGCATTTTTTCTTTTTTAACAAAAATTTTTTTTTATCGTTATTCTTCCGTCTCGACAAAAACTTAAAAGACTCTCGCCATCGTCCATCTCGTTCGATGTACACTTTTCTTCTTCCTCCGACCACATGCCAGCCACAGCCGGCCCATTCTCGTCATCGACTTTACACGTCCATTTTCTTCGACGTCAACTTTATTTCTCTCCCAAGCACGTGATGCACTTTTTCTCTTTTTCTTATCGCACCAATTCGCGCACACTTTCTAATTTGCATATACGCGTATTTTTCGGCTGCTGCTGGTTCTAATCTCTTCGCAAGCCAGCTATCCTTCGCTGCTGCTAATATTTTCTCACACGCTCAGATTTACTGTGTTGCGATGGTAGTAACAGTAATCCGCGTTATGCATATGATTTTTCAACTAAATGTGTTCTCCTCATTTTCTTTTAATAATAATTTGTATCGCTGAACAAAAATGTAAAACACCTAACATGTCCGAATTTGTTGCCCGTAGCAATGTTTTCAGATTTTCAGATTGATATTATAACTAACGCATTCATTGAGATATGAATAAGATCGAACGCAATTGATGGACATATGTTGGAACGTCTCTTTTTGAATTATTATGTAGGCATATATTTTCCCTTGGAATTTTATAATTTAACTCCGAGAATCTATTTAAAAGTTTAATACTTATATATTTTAAATGAATAACTTCTAATAAATAAATCTAAGCGTTATGTGATGTTCTGGTCGCCAATTTTGAATACTACCCGACTAAGCAATATGGCTGCCGATTTGACATAATACATAAATTTGATTGGTTGTTTTTGTTTGACATAATACATAATTTGATTGGTTGGTTGCTTTTGTTTTACGGCATATCAGTCCTTTTCAGATTTTTTAATGCCGAATCCAGTGATTTTAAAGAACATTTTTTAATAGAGTATATCTGTTTTTTTTTCATGTCAGTTTCTACTTAACCCATAGTTAGGACCCTAACAGGTACTACCACTCTGGGTGAGAGTGAACCTGGGAGCAATGGCAATTAAAGGGTGGCTTTACACTCCCCAAAGCCCACAAGCTGGGGCTTCACCATCGGATATAGTTTAAGGTCATATCCAGGACCAACATAATTTGAATTCTATTCTTTTCCATGTTAATTGATGGTTGCCTAGGGGTTGAATACCAAGCTGCAGTGTCAAAGGTTGCTTTGCAACTGGGTTCTATCCACCGGCAATAATTATCATTCTCTACATGGTCAATTCATAATAATATAAGAACAGAGAAAAATAAACAAAACGCCTGTTTTGTTTATTTTTCTGTGTTCTTATATTATTATGCGCTTATGCAAATGAAAAAGGTAAATTTAAAATTAAAGATTAAAAATTCAGATAAAAGGATACAGACGAAAGTATTACTAATTTTTAATTGGCCAGAGAAGTATTAATTACGCCCGTTTCGTGATCTCTAAGTGATAAAAAACTTTAACGATTCGAAATAATCTTTTTTCTTCGACTGCTTGTAAAATGGGATATTTCTACTGACTTGGATTACGCACATTTTGCATTTGGATCTATTTGTTAACTTATATAAGCATTTCGTCTTGGAAATATCTAACCTCTCCATATCCTTTAAACTGGATTTTTAATTTTTAATTTACTTTTTTACTTTTTCATTTTTCGTTTCTTTTCCCCATTTCATGAACATTTTGCCCTAAAACGTTGTGTGCATATATGACTAGTTTTCATATAATGCTCCTTTTCAAGTTACGCTAGTATCAGCAAATTCAAATCTTCGCTATAATATTCATTTGTTAATATTTTTCCTCCTACGAGAAGAACGCATTTCTTTGAAATTCCGCGGTTTAAGGAAATTTTAATATTTATTATCTGAGTATCCAGTCGAACACTAAATTCTTGTAAAGAATAATTTACAGTCTTAAATTGTCTTCCCTCTCCCCCTCTATCTCTGTCTGTCTCTCTCTCTCTCTCTCTCTCTCTCTATATATATATATATATATACGTGTATATATATATATATATATATATATATATATATATATATATAGTAATTTATAAAATATATATGGCGATTAAGCTACACTGAATATTCGGCGTTTCATCCACTTTAGGATTCGTCAGGCTTATGCGCGAATTCTGTGGTTGTTTCTCGTTTTTATAGGGCCCTCTTCTGTTGAGGATTTTAGTTAGCCAATCAGCTTTCTAGTATCCACCGCGCCCCTTCCTATCAGCCAATGAACATGCATTTTATCGAACAAAGGATCTGTTTTAGAACTAGGTTAGTGGTTTAAGGCAGACGTTTTCCTCCTTTTTTATTTTTTTTATACATATATAAATATACATATGTGTACATACATATATGCACATATACATACATATATATATATGTGTGATCGTTTATGTATATTCATGTTTATTTAATTTATTTATTTGTTTATTTTCTATTGTTTTTGTTAGTTTTAAAGCTGTTTTGTATCGCTATCCTAGAGTAAGTTTTATTTTGTGAACACAGTTATTTGCTATTTCTCTTCTACAGTTTAATAGATTTTGGGGTTCTTTAAAGTACAGGATAGCAAATTTTTCATGAAGGCATAATTTACATGTGTCGTCTAAATGTCTACACGTGGTAGCTTATCTTATTTTCCATTCGACTACCGGCTACCAGTGTAGCTTAATCGCCATATATATTTTATAAATTACTAACTAGCTCTACCTACGTATTGAGCACTTTTGAAGTAAATACTTAAAGTTTACACATAAATCTATACTTTCGGATATTAATTTTATGTGAGTAAATGAAGTAGTTATATATATATATATATATATATATATATATATATATATATATATATATATATATATATATATATGTGAGGGGGGCACGGCTTTGCCCGGGCGTTATTTAAAATATGATATTTTAATTTGTTCAAATTTCGTATATATTATAATAGAGTCGTGATTTCAAAACTAAAAATTAGCATTTAGGTGCCATCAGCTAGAATCGAAACTGTAGCATTCAAAGCTGGTGACGTTACCACTGTACCAACGTGACACGCATATAATCCGATTAAAAATTAGAAATAAACTAAGATGAATGTACAAAAAATTTTAACAGTTTTTTCATTTTGACTTATTTTATAAACAATCTTAAAAACAATTTTAAGCTTCTAAAAACCCATAAAAACGGCCAGTAAAAAAAAATCCAATCATTTGAAGCCCTCTAGTGCCGCTCTATGACTTTTAGTTTCGGAGGAGACAGAGTTTGAAAATATCGAGAGACAAACAGACATTTATATATAATATATATATTATATATGAAAGGACTGTGGTTGAGGGCTATGACAATGCAGTGTGTGTGTATGTGTGCGTGAGAAAGAAATAGAGTGAGATAGAGAGAGAGAAAGAGAGAGAGAGGGGGATAGAGAGAGAGAGAGAGAGAGAGAGAGAGAGGGAAAAACTCCCGGTCCGATAACTTATCTCGATTATCAATTTTAATAAAAAGTTTGTTTTTTATCCACGCAATTGTAAGTAAGTTGGAAGTTAGGAGTTGACAAGTGCGTGAAATAAGAAAAGATTTTTCCAGACTTGTGCGTAACAAACTTTCTAATAAAAAAAATCACACAGTGGTATTTTTTCGAACAAATATTTTTATCTGAAAAGAAATTCGATAGTAACTTTATATTGTAGTCAAAGTTTTGATTTATTGAGCACATCAACGTCGCCATGTTTTTTCCTAAAATTATTCATTGATATTCGCGAAAAACTATTTCTTTTGGAAACAATCACTTATGACCATGGCTCTGCTCAATAACTATATGGAGAATCATCATAATGTCTTTGGAGATCGAAGCCAAAGTTGAAATGATTATATACGGACGTATTGATCTCTGTTATGAATATCATCAGCGATCATAGCCAGACATTTGGGTTAGGGTTAGTTAATCGTAACCGGAATTTACTGTGCCGGTCGAGCTATAATTGTGGCAGACGTCCGGGCACACACACACACACACACACACACACACACACACACACACACACACACACACACACACACACACACACACACACACACACACGCATATATATACATACATATATATACATACAAACACACATATACACACATACATATATACACACATACACACATATAAACTCATACATACACATATATGTACATACACACGCATACACACATATACACACATACATATATACACACATATAAACTCATACACACATATATGTACACACATATACACACATATAAACACATGCACACATATATACACACATACACACATATATACACACATATACACACATGCACACATATATACACACATACACACATATATACACACATATACACACATGCACACATATATACACACATGCACACATATTCAATTCTTGTGATTGTTTTGGTAACTCTAAACATGCATAATCTTATATTAATTTTTTTAATTTCATTTAACTCCCATTTAATCTCATTTAGCTCTAGATGACCTATCACACCTTTCTATTGAGCTGATCATATATCTGCAGTATTCTGAACGACTGGATGTAATTCACATATTTCCCCCTGCATTATAATGGTTAGCTATACAAGGTGTTCTTAAAGTCTTGGACACATTTCAAGTCCTCATATCTGCTTAACTATTCATCTGCTATTCATTGTTTCATTTCTTTTCAGATCCAGTAATGGCATCCACTCAACCAGAAAACGCGTCTTTTTTTGTGCTGATTTTGCAAAAACTGAATTATGGATACTTGCGTTTCGCAGAAAATTCGGAAAACAGCCACCAGAGAGACAGTCCATAGTGAGATGGCATGGTTAATTCATGCCGCCATTCCAAGAGACGTGGATGAAGTGAAGGCCCGAATAACAGTTTGGCAAGAATTGGAATATCGACTTGATGTGTGTAGACGAACCAATGGTGTTCACATTGAACATCTTCGAATATTCCATAAAAAAAAATGGAGCTTTCTGAATATACCAGATGCGTTTTTATATCCTTAATAGTTCTCGAGATATTCAAAGTCAAATGTGTCCAAGACTTTTAAAACACCCTGTATTACCCATTGTTCTCAAGGTTGTGATTTCAGACGATTACGTTTATATATTTCTATCTATAAAGTTGAGTTTTTCTCGCTCTGACATTGATATTATAAAAACCTACTTTTTTAATCAAAATATTATTAAAACAATCTTTTTATATATTCAGTAATGGATATGCAAGCGACTTCATGAAGTTAAACTAATTTACACATTCCTTTGAGAAAAGAGCAGTCATTTTTTATGGTTTCTTGTTAGATGATTGGTTTTATTAAAATAATACGCTTCATTATTTTATGCAGAGTTTCTACATTCTGCATAATTACATAAAATTTAAGATGAAAACGTTTTAGCATACGAACATTATATATATATATATATATATATATATATATATAGTGATTGTTTGTGTATGTGCGAAACATCTCTACCAAACTACTCTCTGAATATTTGATCTAGAGACTAGAAACTTAGGGTTGCCGAAAAGTCCCAGGACACTATACATGTATTTTTAATAAAACACAGTATTTTTTTAATGAAACACACAGAAAACATATATATTCAACAAAAAAAGAGAACTTTATTAGAAACAAAGCAGAAAACAACTATAGTAATTTAGTGGTCTAGGGGATCAGTATGTTGGCCCTCGTTGTTCTTGCACAATTCCATTCGCCTCCAGGTTCTCTGTGCCAATTTTTTTAGAGAATTCCTTGATACGCTAGCAAAAGCTGCAATAATCGCATGTTTTAGCTAATCAATGGTTTCGTATCTAATACCAGAAACTTGACCTTTAATTAAACCCCATAATGAGTTGTCTGGAGTGGTCAAGTCGGGGCTTCGTGGTGGCCAAGCAAAAGAATTTGATCCGCGCCCAATCCATCAATCAGGAAACTCTGCATTTAGCAGCGCTCTCACATGAAGTGCATAATGTGCGGGTGCACCATCTTGCTGTAGCCATACACGATCCTTAATACCAAGTTCTATTAACTTGGGAATGAACCAGTTTCTAATCATGTTGGCATATGATTCCTGGTTGACATTGCCATCAAAGAAATAAGGACCAATCAAAGGTTCAGATGTCAATGCAGCCCAAATCATGACATGTGGAGGATTATTTTCAACTTCTTCTTTGTAAAAGGGGTTTTCTTTAGCCCAGAAATATATGTTTCGACTTTTAGAACTTTTATAAATGGCGCATTCATCGCTGAATATTATCTTTCTGTGATTTCTTGGACCATCAGGAAAGCGTTTTAAAAATTTCTCACAGAATTCTTTTCTTCGATCCATATCTTCATCTGACAACTGATTTACCGACATGGGCTTATAAGCTTTGACATCCAAGTCCTTTTTCATATGATCCATCATGGTAGCCCTTGGTATTCCAAGTTCAGCAGAACGTTTTCTGGTGGATTTCTTGGGAGACTGTTGCAGTGATTCTTGAACACCAGCACACGTTTCCTTTCGTGTTTCAGGCCTGCCACTTCTTGCCTGATCCAGAACGCTACCTGTTTCAAAAACTTTCTTCTCCCACAGATACAGATTACTTCTTGATGGCGCGGGCTTTCCAAATCTTTCTGTGAAAGCACTTCGAACATCTTCCATAGTCATGTCATTCCTGATGCGGTCATGAACCCAAACAGCAGCAATTAAGCGCTCCTCAACAATAAATACACTGATGTCAGTCATAACCTGAAAAAATAAATGAAATAAATTGTTTTAACAACATTAGAATATTAAAATCAATCATATTTAACAGCATTAAAATATTAAAAATAGAGTGTCCTGGGACTTTTCGGCCACCCTGTATAAGACTTTAGGACCTCGGGAACACTTTCGATTTGGTTTTAACATGTAGCAATAACTGCTAAGAGATGAAAATTGAAAAGCGAAACAGTTGATCATGGCAAAAGTAAATTAATATCTTCAGAGCATTGAAATCGCTTAATTTTAAATCGTTATTTATCTGCCTGGTGATAGCTCCAACGGTAACGACGAACTCTGAGGCGCTAAATAACAACTATGATTGGAGCGCTGAATGTTTTAGTTTCGATTCCAGCTGATGGCACCGAAACCAAACTTTTGAAACCATCATCATAGATATATATTGGGTACAATATAATAATAAATACGAAATTCGCATAAATTAAAATATATTTTAGTGTATTTTACGATCGGTCAACGCTGGGCGACCTGCTAGTAGATATATATATGTGTGTGTGTTTTTTGAACATTCTTGAACTAAATACTGAAAATTAATACATAAAACTTTATAATATATATATATATATATATATATATATATATATAATTCTAGCACGGCAGTGTTTGAATATACGGTTTAGTGTTAGTTTTACTCATTTATAAGTGCTTTAAAGCTTCACCGCTCACTCATTTTACGACCAAATTTCAAACAATTTTAACAGTTCATAGGTGACCTTCTCAGCTATATATATATATATATATATATATATATATATATATATATATATATATATATATATATATATATATATAAAAAATCAATTTTCGTTCAGTAAAACAAACATTATAATAATATTACTGGTTTTCAAAAGTTCTCAGAGGAAGAAACAGTAAGACCTTTTTTTCTAGTTGATTGTTGGTTATCATAGCGGGGAAGATGACGTAAGAAGATATAAAAAAGGAAAAATGTTAACGTAGGGAAAATGTTCGAAAGCAACATTATATATATATATATATATATATATATATATATATGCATATATATATTATCTCATATGTTTCCTTTCTTGCAATGTTTCCATTCGTTGCGTACCAGCATTGTTCGCCCTGTCGTCACGATTACGTCGATTCAGCTACTACTGTCGCTAATAATTCACCGCTGTCCCGATCTGTCGCTCACCTGTACTGTCGTTGATAATTCACCGTCGCTGTGCTCAATCGCTAACCGACCTTTCGCCTGGCCTCGCCGGCCAAAACTGACTGCTGACTATTTATTTACTTAATTACGTCTTTTATTTGATTTTTTTTATTTAGTCAATTTAAGAAGTTAGTATTAACTTTTTAAAGGATTGTTGACAATGCAAACCTGGAAAAATCATGGATTACATAGAAAAATGTGGGCATTACAGCTAATATGACTAAGATTATACTTAGAAAAGTAAAAAGACTAGTTGTTAAAACTGGAAAAGAAAAAGACATAATATTCTAGTAAAAAATATGATAAATTTATAGCTTAAAATATTGCAGCATTAAGAATTGATTATATAATGTTAAATTGAATTAAAAAAAATCTTAATGCTGCAATATTTTCAGTTATAATTTTTGACAAATTCCATCGAAAAATAAAAATACAAAAATAAAAATACAAAAAAAAATGGACCATTTCGATCATTGCGATCGACTCTTAAAAATCATTGAGCGTAAAGATTAGAGTTTAGATAATTGATTGATTTTCGATCGATGTTTAGGGCAGTCTACAGGAATAATGAATGAGCAATAATTCTGTTTTTGGAGGAGGTAGTTTCTTTTCTGAAAAACAACGTTAAACAATTTCAGAGACGATACTCGAACATAAACATTACACCATTTCAATATTTTTAGATCTGTTTTCTATATTTATTTTCTATGCTTTTTCTATGTTTTTTTTATATATTTATTTTCTATGTTTTTCTATGTTTTTTCTATGTTTTTTCTATGTTTTTTTATATATTTATTTTATATATTTATTTTCTATATTTGTTTTCTATGCTTTTTCTATGTTTTTATATATATTTATTTTCTATATTTTTTCTATGTTTTTTTCTATGTTTTTTCTATGTTTTTCTATGTTTTTTCTTTGTTTTTCTATGTTTTTTCTATGTTTTTTCTATGTTTTTTCTATGTTTTTCTATGTTTTTTCTATGTTTTTTCTTTGTTTTTTTTCTATATTTATTTTCTATATTTATTTTCTATATTTGTTTTCTATGCTTTTTCTATGTTTTTATATATATTTATTTTCTATGTTTTTTCTATGTTTTTTCTATGTTTTTTTCTTTGCTTTTTTCTATATTTATTTTCTATATTTATTTTCTATATTTATTTTATATGTTTATTTTCTATGTCTTTTCTATGTTTTTTCTATGTTTTTTTATATATTTATTTTCTATGTTTATTTTCTATATTTGTTTTAAAGAGGATCAAGGCTTGATTTTTCGCTCGGCAAAAATTCCTTCCGCATTCGAGAGTTTAAGATATCACCAGTTTTCTTTATTGTTATCTATTGTATCTTCTCAGCTTCCCCTTCATATTTCGCTCATTCTTTTTTCAAACTTTTTAGTATTATTCCTAGTGCCATACGATTGTTATTGTTATCTTGACTTTCTTCATGCTTCATATCCCTTTCAGCTTTGTGTATTTGTTTCGCTTTTCGTCTTCTTACATGTTCAACGATGCAATCTACGATTTGGCAGGATTTTTTCTTGTTAATTATCCTGACATCTTGTCCTCTTCGTTGGATGCGTTTAGTTTTTCGTAGGTTCATGTATAATGCTATTTGTTTTTGCTTTCAAGTACTGTTACTGGTTTGTGATTGTACCATTTGTCTGGGTGTTCAAGATGCAGTTGTTTGCATAGTTCCCAGTGTACTGATTTCCCCACTCCGTTCCCCTTCCGCCTCCTTCTCCTTTTTTATTGTGAAGATGAAACTACCAAGCAATTACAAAGGCTGCAACAATAGGGATTATGGGTGGCGCAATTCTTATGGTTTTGTTGAAGGTATTTTCACCTGTTATATCACCACCAGGTAAACACTAATCCTGTCAGCAACAAGAACAAAAAAGATTTCCAGTGAGTAATGCCGACGGTAGGAGTCGCAGTAGAGGTGAGGGACGAACCCCTTTTAATTCGGACAAAAACAAAAGGACACATAAAAAATACAAAGAAACCAAAAACAAAACACAAAGAAACGGAAAACAAAATACAAAGAAACCAAAAACAAAACACAAAGAAACGAAAAACAAAATACAAAGAAACCAAAAACAAAATACAAAGAAACAAATATCACAACATAAACTAAAACATTGTTTCGTTTTTGTTGTCTAAAGTTTATGATTATTTTCTTTTCTTAAAGTAAAAATCCACTCCTTCATCTTCAAATAGCCGAAGGGTCCGAAAACTCAAGACAGGCTCGTCCTAGTACAAACTGGGGAGTTCGTTTGAAACACTTTTAACATCGAATTTCCAACTGACGCAACGCAATTATATTTTTCTCCAACCGAACGAAAATGAAGATATTTGTTTTCCTATTTTTGGTGACTTTTTGTCAGGCAGGCATGGAAGAAAAAGACGAAGAAGGTAAGAAGTTATAGCTCCAAGCATATAATATCCTTTTATTTTGTCTATCAGGAACGTCGGCTTTTCAGTTCATGAGAGAATACACCCTTTTCCTAATTTTAAATGAACACTAATCGCCACGCTAACCACCGCGTCGTTTCTGCCAATCATACTTGCACTCCTCACCAATAAAAAAAAAAAAATTTCT
>NC_136487.1:174312851-174397851 GCF_053919585.1 Euprymna scolopes | reverse complement strand
AGTATCGTTTTAAAGTTCGATCTTTCATACGACAAATATCAAAAAATTGGCTAAAACATTAATAACTTCACCTTCAACTAGGCACTTCAACTAACCCTAATCCAAACCGGCACTTTTCTAAAGGGGGGAGGGTCACTTTTTTCACCAATATTTTTTTAAGTTATCCTCTCCTTTAGATTGTCTAGCCTTAATTTAAAAAAAAAATTCGTTTCTGGATTGGCGGTGGTCGTAACAGCATTGACGTCAGGTTTTTACCCCGTTCTTTTCCTCCTTCGCGGTACGGGATCGAGCCTGCCTTCATACTACCACTTTTTTTTTTGCTTAACAGACACATCAAAACACCCGGGCAACGCCGGGCTGAAATGGTAGTGTATATATATCTATATATATAAAAATGTAATTCTTGGTTCGTTCAAAGTTTATACAACCATATTTCTACATTACCAATTTATTTGAAATTTTCGGACAACCCATCTTTAGAGTCGAGGGATGTTTTCATGTTACTAAAATAAATTTACATCGCCAATTATTAAAATATTAAACAAAATAAATATATTTTCGTAAACCGTTAGTGCGAACCTGTTTTGTTGATAGAACTGAACTTCCGGTTCGATTCATTTCACACCCAAGAATTTAAACGAACTAGAAGATTTCATTTTCTGTTTACTCGATAAATAAAAAAAACAAAAAAAAAAAACAAAAAAAACATAATTCATTTTTTTATCTTCCAAATTTTTTAATTTAAACATTTTTTCTTTACTATATCAGGCAAAAAAAAGTTTGTCGCTTGCTTTTTGAGTCGAAGTCGTTTTTTTTTGTTTTTTTGTTTTTTCGATATAAGAAAATATGAACTTTTTTATTATTATTATGTTTAGTAAAAGTACAGTTTTTTTTTCGAAGAAATTTTACGGATTGGTAACTTGCTTGAATAATATTTGGTGCTAATGCAGAGAGTGGTCCGTGCTATTTTTAAATCGTATTTCCACGTTTAATTAAAGTTTTATTATATGTTTTTTTTTAATTCAATTGTAAGGTTAAAATACAGATTAAGTACAAAACACCCTCCCCTCCCCATGTTAAGGATGGCTTTTTAAATAATAACGTTATTATTTCAGCACGGATCACTCTCTGTATGAGTACCGTACTTTCACCTAAGAATTTAATAAACAAAACATGGTACTTATGCAGAGAAAGTACCGTGCTAAAATAATAACGTTATTTAGAAAGCCATCCTTAACATGGGGATGACGTTTTGTAACTATTCTATACTTTCATCTAACAATTTAATAAACAAAACATGGTACTTATGCAGAGAAAGTACCGTGCTAAAATAATAACGTTATTTAGAAAGCCATTTTTAACATGGGGAGGACGTTTTGTAACTATTCTATACTTTCATCTAACAATTTAATAAACAAAACATGGTACTTATGCAGAGAAGGTACCGTGCTGAAATAATGCTATTAAGAAAGCCATTCTTAACATGGGAAAGGGAGGGTGTTTTGTAACTATTTTATACTTTCACCTAACAATTTAATAAACAAAAGATAGTATTACCGTTATTTAGAAAGCTATTCTTAACATGGGGAGGGAGTTTTGCATCTATTCTATACTTTCACCTAACAGTTTAATAAACAAAAATAGATATTACGTATGCATAGAAAATACCGTGCTGAAATAATATTATTTAGAAAGACATTCTTAACATGGGGATGGTATTTTGTAACTATTCTGTCCTTTCACCTAACAATTTAAAAACAAAACATGGTACTTATGCAGAGAAGCTACCCTGCTGAAATAATGACGTTATTATTTAGAAAGCCATTCTTAACATGGGAATAGGGGTGTTTTGTAACTATTCTGGACTTTCACCTAACAATTTAATAAACAAAAATTAAACTTAAGCAGACAAGAAGCAGTACTGAAGAATTAACATTATTTAGAAAGCCATTCTTAACATGGGGAGGGAGGATGTTTTCTAACTATTCCGTACTTTCGGTGCTAATGCAGAGAGTGATCCGCGCTATTTTTTAAAATCGTATTTCAACGTTTAATTAAAGTTTTATGATATGTTTTTTATTCAATTGTAAGGTTAAAGTACAGAATAGGTACAAACCCCTTCCCCATGTTAATAATGGCTTTTTAAATAATAACGTTATTATTTCAGCATTGATCACTCTCTGCATGAATACCGATCAATGTTTTATTCTTTGCTTTTTTTACCGTATTTTTTTTTTAAGAAAACATTTTTAACAAAAATTGAAAGTACACGTTTTTTCTTTTTTTTACAGAAGTTGTTTTTATATAAGAAAATATGAAAGCTTTTTCTTTATTAAAGAAATTGGTTAATCGTGCACTTATTGATCCGTGCTGAAATAATAACGTTATTATTTAAAAAGCAATTCTTAACATGGGGAGAAGAGGGTGTTTTGTAACTATTCTGGACTTTCACCTAACAATTTAATAAACAAAAATTAAACTAAGTAGACAAGGAACAGAACTGAAGAATTAACATTATTTAGAAAGCCATTCTTAACATGGGGAGGGAGGATGTTTTCTAACTATTCTGTACTTTCAGTGCTAATGCAGAGAGTGATCCGCGCTTTTTTAAATCGTATTTCAACGTTTAAGTAAAGTTTTATGATATGTTTTTTATTCAATTGTAAGGTTAAAGTACAGATTAGGTACAAACCCCCTCCCTTCCCCATGTAAAGAATGGCTTTTTAAATAATAACGTTATTATTTCAACACGGATCACTCTCTGCATGAATACCGATTAACGTTTTGTTCTTTGCTTTTTTTTACCGTATTTTTTTGTTTTTTTTAAGAAAACCTTTAACAAAAACTGAAAGTACACGTTTTTTTCTTTTTTTTTTACAGAAGTTGTTTTTATATAAGAAAATATGAATGCTTTTAAAGAAATTGGATACTTGTGCACTGATTGATCCGTGCTGAAATAATAACGTTATTATTTAAAAAGCCATTCTTAACATTGGGAGAAGAGGGTGTTTTATACCTATTCTGTACTTTAACCTTACAATTGAATAAAAAAAACGGTAAATTTTTAGATTAGGTCCACCTCCACAATTTTCTTTTAAATGACAAAGTCTGTAGGTTTTCGACTATGCTGAATACGATAATCGCATTGAAATCTTGCAGAAATAAGTAGTTATCGAGATATTAAAAATTTGTATAATGCATTGTAATCTCTGGCAACCATCTTTTTTACACGCTTGCGCGCGTCATAAACAAATCTACGCGCGTAACAAAGATGGTCGCCAAAGAATACAATGCATAAAACAACTATTTATATCTCGATAACTACTTATTTCTGCAAAATTTCAATGCGATTTCTGTATTCAGCATAGTCGGAAACCTTAAAAGTCGTCATTTAAAAGAAAATTGTGGAGGTGGACCTAATCTAAAAAAATACCAAATTATCAAATTAGGTAGAAAAGTAACTTATCTTGCCTTTGAAAATATTTACTTGTTATATATTTGTTTTTGTTGACAACTTTTTCAAGTCTTTGTGCAAGTACAAACCCAAAGGTGTATTTTTCTGTCTAATTTTATTTTTAGTACCGCGCTTAAATTTAAATTTCACGATATCTTTTTTGGGGGAGGGTATTTTTTTTTTTACATTAGGTCCATCTCCAAAATTTTCGATTATGCTGAATAAGAAAATCTCATTTAAAATTTGCAGAGGCAATTAGTTTTCGAGATATAAAGACCTGTACTATGCACTATAATTCTGTACTATGCACTATAATTGACTGACGGCCATGAATAAATACTCCCAACCTCCCCATATTAAGAACGGCTTTCAGAATAAACAACACCCATGCCTAACCACATGTTTTAACCTTTTACCTGTCTTTCGTCTTTTAAAAACGGCTTTTGGAATAAATACCACCATTCTCCCCATGTTAAGAACGGCCTACAGAATAAACACCCCCAACCTACCCATGTTAAAAATTGTGGAGGTGGACCTAATGTGAAAATTTACCTTTTGTTTTTTTAATAAATTGTTAGTTGAAAGAACAGAATAGTGACAAAACACCATCCCCTCCCCTTAGTAAGAATAGCAAAAAAAAAAAAATTAAAAAAAAAAATGGTTTTCTTGGTAGAAACTTTTCTGTATTTCACCTAACAATTTCTGGTGCTAATGAACTTACTGATCCGCGCTATTTTTTTAAATCGTATTTCCAAGTTTAATTAAAGTTTTATGATATGTTTTTTTATTCAATTGTAAGGTTAAAGTACAGAATAGATACAAAACACCCTCCCCTCCCCATGTTAAGAATGGCTTTTTAAATAATAACGTTATTATTTCAACACGGATCACTGTCTACATGAGTACCTAATATTTTTTCAGCCATTCTTACCATAGAGAGGGATGGTGTTTTGTAACTATTCTGTGCTTTTTTAACTAACAATTTATTATTAAAAAAAAGATATTGTGAAATTATAAAAAAAATAAAAAGATATTGTGAAAGTTGAATTTAACTTGAAAAAAAAAAAACAATGTTAACGGCGCGTTCAACATTGTAGCCGGACCTTATTTGGCAATAAGGTCACGTTAGTCGATTAATAGGTGCTAATGCACTTACTGATCCGCGCTATTTTTTAAAATCGTATTTCCAAGTTTAATTAAAAAAATTATAAAGAAAATTGTGGAGGTGGACCTAATCTAAAAAAAATGCCGATAATTTTTAGTGTTTTTATTGGGTTTGTACTACTGTACATATAGATTCGAAAAGGTTGTCAAAAAATAAATGTATAACAAATATTATCAAAGGCAAGATATGTTACTTTATTACAAAAATGGATATTTTTTTTGTTTTTTTGATGTAAAATGTTTATTCGGCTCAAAAAACACAGCGTTTACTGCTATATTTGAACATTACAAATGGCGGCAGACTGTGTTAAACACATTAGATTTGGGAAAATGAGTTAAAACTAAAAACTATACAAAATACTGTTAAAAACCACCGAATACATGTCTGCCTATGTCACGGCAACATATATTGAGTGAGTTCCTGACAGTATTTTGTATAGTTTTTTAGTTTTAACTCATTTTCCCAAATTTAACGTGTTCAACAGTCTGCCGCCATTTGTATTTTTCAAATATACAGATAAACACTACATGTTTTCGAACCGAGTAAGCATTTTACACTAAATAAAAACACTAAAACCTTATCCAGTTAGGTAGAAAAGTAACTTATCTTGCCTTTGATAACATTTATTTGTTATATTTATTTTTCAACAACTTTTTTGTTTCTGTGTTTAGTAATACAAATCCGTGTTATTTACTATAACGTTTAGTCGGCTCGAAAAACAGTGTTTATCAGTGTATTTGAAAAATATAAACGGTGACGGACACTGTTGATGATGTTAAGTTTGAGAAAATGATTTTAAACTAAAAAATTATAAAACTATACAAAATACTATCAGAAACCCACCGAATATGTCAGCCTATGTCAATAACATATAATCAGTAAGTGTCTGACACTGTTTTGTATAGTTTTTAACTGATTTTCGCAAACTTAACGTATTCAATATATAAATATACCTATGTGTACACATAGGTATATATATATATATATATATATATATATATATATATATATATATATATATAAAGGAAAACATCTACCTTAAACCACTAACCTAGCTCTAAAACAGATCCTTTGTTCGATAAAATGCATGCCCATTGGCTGATAGGAAGGGGCGCGGTGGATACTAGAAAGCTGATTGGCTAACTAAAAATCCTCAACATATATAAAAACAAGAAGCAACCACATAATTCGCGCATAAGCCTGACGAATCCTATAGTGGATGAAACGCAGAATATTCAGTGTAGCTTAATCGCCATATATATTTTATAAATTACTATATATATATATATATATATATATATATATATATATATATATATATATAACAAATGTATTTTAGTGTCTGAGGAGTATCTATTTTTGAAATATTTTTAAATTATAAAATGTTTAAATTCGTCCAAATGGTTACGAAATAATTGCAACACACAAGGAAATATACCATATGATGTTTTATTTTTTATTTTGTTGTCTTGATTTTTGCAAAAAAAAAAAAAAAAATTTATATGCATGCTCGATCATGGAAAGCGATTATCATGAAGCTGAATTAGTTGAGTCAATTTATATTGACTTTGATTTTATTGATATATGAACATTACTTAATTTTAATATATAAAAATGTTTGGTAAAAAATATTAATAACACACACACACTCACATATATATATGTGTATGCATATCTATATATATATGTATATATATGCATGTATATGTGCATATATACATATATATATATGTATATATATATATGCATATATATGTGCATATATAGACGTACATATACGTATAGGTCCTGGAAATGACCTTAAACTATATCCGATGGTGAGGCACCAGTTTGCGGGCTTTGGGGAGTATGGAGCCACCCTTTAATTGCTATTGCTCCCAGGTCCACTCTGATCTGGCGTCGTCGTACTGAATAGAAACCAACTTGGGGAAAAATACATTCTATTAAAATTTGTTTCTTCAAAATAACTGGATTCGGCATTAAATGACCTGAAAAGGTTTGATATGTCGTAAAACAACAACAACAACAACAACAACAACAACAACAACAACAACAACAACAACAACCAACCAACCAACCAACCAACCAACCAACCAACCCAACCAACCAACCAATAACATATACGTATATATATGTATACATATGTGTATATGCGTATATATGCACGCACACACACGCACGATATATATATATATATATATATATATATATATATATATATATAATGTCCTATGCATCAATATGTTCTTCTGTTTACTGAAGATAAAATGCCCACTTGAGTAAAGATACCCCCGGGTTACATTGTATAATCTCATCTCGAACACAATGGGAAGCTTATGTAAAGACTAAACATACCAATAAGGCTTTGTCGGTGTCTGACCCTAATAATATCAACACGCTAGACTAATGTATTTTGCCCTGCTTAAGCATTAACAGTCGGTACTCTTGCTTGTGTACGTTCAGTCGGGGCCAAGTTATATAACGCATTACGATTCGACTATCAAGTGATGAGATGATGCGGAGGGTAATTGGGGTTGATAGAAATTACGTTTGATGGATGCCATCGGCAGATATGAGAAATAAATAAAAGAAAATGCGCAAAATGTGATATCTCCACCAACGTCTTGCCAACATGTAATAAAACATACAACGAAAAAATGGATAATACCACAAATGCATTGCCAATGGCAGACATGAAAAACAAACAAGAAAATAATTAAACGCTCAGAGAGTGAAGGTCTCCGCAAACGCATTGCAAACGTATTATAAGTAAAAAACAAGTAACAAAACAAAACAAAAAGACAACAACCCCCCCAAAAAAAACAAAAAAACAAAAACAAAAAACAACAAAAACAAAAACAAACAAACAAACAAACAAACAAACAAACAAGCAAGCGAGAACAACTTTACTAGTCATTTATCCCTTTTAGCTAATTTATGTATTCCTCTCCATTGTCGGCCTCTATGTTGATTCAACCATTCTTTAATCTTTATTAATATGTCAATGGGGATCGGAGCGTTGCCGGATGGCGACTTGATTTTGATGCATTAAAATTAACCAATCACAATTTATCCTTATTACTCTACGTGCACAAAATCAAAAGTGTGTGAATCGGAAGTTTATTTGGATGTAAATACATTTTTACTCGAGTGAGAAATGTTGGTTTATATTAAATTAAAACTTCTGCATATCAGTACACTCAAGGAAGCAGGCAGCAGGAAGGGAACTCCAAAGTCTGGCAGTCCGAGAAAAGAAACTATTAAAGTAGAAAGTTTTCTAGCATTTAGAGACCTCAACAGTGAAGGTGTGTGATTTTGTTGCTAAGCGAGTTTAACCGGGGTATATACGGTAAGGAGGCACCAGTACGTTGAGTTCGTCGGGACACATGTCATTAAAATACTTGTATAACAGGCACAGGAATGCAATATTGCGGTGATGAGACAGAGGGTGGAGCTTAGTTG
The DNA here is from genome assembly GCF_053919585.1 of Euprymna scolopes. NCBI lineage: Eukaryota > Metazoa > Mollusca > Cephalopoda > Sepiida > Sepiolidae > Euprymna > Euprymna scolopes. Next base: position 174,389,770 of record NC_136487.1, on the reverse strand, counting down.
ATAGTGCGGGATCTTTTAGATACTCTTCTTTGGACCCTATCTAAGATGAAGAGGCTAGTAGTAGATGCACCAACCAAAAGTGGCAACACTATTCTATGGGAGAATGGTGGATTTATAGTACTCTCAGGTGTGAATACTCTTCTAGCACGATGGGAGGAGCTCAAAATCTTTGCAGCAGCCTTTGCAACGTCCTCAATGTATTTGTTCCAATTTATATTGCTTGTGAAACGCCACAAATCCAAACTCAACCAAACGTTAATTTGTCTTGACTGTGTGATGCCTTGTCTGTTTTTTTTTTTTCCGGTAATCAGTGTCTCGTTGTTCCGTGAACCGACTTATTCAGAACCGCACTCTTCGATTGACTATTTTGACGAGATATTTAAAAAGAAAATAGTGAAATTTCCAATTTAGCATAATACGGTTAAATCACGATGAAACACTAATTCCTATAAGATCACCGAAGTTAAGCGACGTTGAGTCTGGCCATTACTAAATGAAATATGAGAGGTTAATGTAGTTTGTTTGAAACATTGTCACGTATTCTATACATGATGAAGATTGATGTAAATTAATGTATATCACAGTGAAATGAGCTACGCAGATTCACATTATATTGATACAATATTTATTTCTAATTACTTTTTTGACATTGTATTGTGTTCTTACGTCAGTGTGGTCTGATGGATATACGATTTTTCGGGAAAATTCCCTTCATCATATCTGTCCTACTTTTTCTTCAAACGTGCATATACACTCCTCATATGCACGTTTAAAGTACACTTATGTATAGCATTGCCTTTATAAATAAGTGACATTGGGGAAGCCTAGATGACTATGTAAGAAAGAACTATTCAAATGAATATATAAATAGATAAACAAAAACATTAACAATTGTTGTATAAAATCATTCAACGATGATTGACGCCGTAATATTCGACAATCAATCAAACAATCTAACTCAGAAGAAAAAAAAAGATGAAGAAAATGGTTTAAGAAAGAGACAAAAACATCCTGAATATTAAAAGAAAGAAATAAAGAGGGAAGTGAATAAAAATATCGTAGTCACATATAGATTTAGAGGTGCACACGATATAACAGAAAAGTGTATGTTTGGTCAGTAAGACGCCAGATTCATTAGCGGATATTGTTTGCTGCAGTTTCCACAATAATTCGATAATTTGCTAAGAAACAGAATCGATATTTTCATAATGGTCTCCTTGATACACCAACTCGACCCGCTGATTCGTAGCGATCTGCAAACTGGATTCGTCTCCTCCCCCATGATTCGACATCAATCAAGTAACTTACTATGTAGTATAATACTGATCAATTACTGTGCAGAGCATTGACGAAAATACTTGATATTGTATTCGGAAATAACAAAGCAATGCAAAATCTGTCACTGTCATGGATGAAAAAAAAAACAAGCTCAAATACAAGGAATTGGTCAAGCAATGTCGTTAAAATAGATGGGAGATCGACTATGATTTTATTAGAGTTTGTTGCAAGGTTTTTGTTGGTCAGTCATTAAGTAGAGCAAAAATATAGGTGTAGTGGGAACAGTAAAGATTTGTGCTTTAAAGACAACTAGTCTGAGTATCAGCGTTGCCCGGGTGTTTGGAGGTGTGTGTTGAGCAAAAAAAAAAAAAAAAAGTGGTAGTAGGCAGGGAGACGAACCCGTACTGCTAAGGAGGAAAAGAAAGTGAAAAAAAAAACGTGACGTATTTGCCGAATGTTTTAATTAAGGCTAGTCAATACAAAAGAAAGGATGACTTTCAAAAATATCGGCAAAAAAAGCGACACTTTTCTGTAGAAAAGTGCCCAGTTAAGGGTGAAGGAATTAATGTTTTTTGACCAATATTTCGATATTTTTCGTCCGAAGAGTCGAGCTTCAAAACGATACCAATTTCGTGAAAATTTGTCGCCTATGTCTAAAGTTTTAATCAGACATACATACATACATACATACATACATACATACATTTAAACAAACAGGTGAGATTTATAACGTGCTAGTTGTGTCAAAATTGCTTTGGTTAAAAGATCAAAACATCGAAAAAGGCGAACTAAAAATACGCTTGAATTTGTTTTTCCTATCCTTCATCCTTACACATTTTGGACTCATTAGCTGATGCTTGGTGACATGTCGTTAAAAAGAAAAGCCGAGGATTATCAAAATATATTTTATTTTTTCAATGTCGGCGCATATGGCTGACTACTTTCAATGAGATGATCGGGTGCGTTCCGAGTCAGTGTTATCTAAACTGATATGATGCAAAACTCGAATTTGGCAATGAATGCAGTGCATAACTGAAGATTTCTCTTGAGGCATTCAGAAGAATATATTTCACGAGTAGAAAGTATATAATTTGTTGTAAGTTTTATTTTCATATTGTCAGCCTTACTTATATCTCGCACTTTTTAGTTTAAAAATAAATTGTTGAAACTGAAGATTTTGACAAGAAAAAAAAAACAACCCAGAAAATTACAGTGGCAATAAGCTTGTTCGGTGCATTTTAGACAATCGTTATTGAAAACTTCACGAATAACATGAAGAATCCTGTAGAAATTGAGGATATTTATTGTAATTGAACTACAATTTCACACAACCCTCATTGGCCAGTTAAAAAGATATTAAATATTGTTTAGCATTCGCCTGTATGAGGTATGCAAATTGTCTGAGACAATATAGTGGTACGAAACCGGAAATCGGCAATGAAAACCATGCATCACTAGAGACTTCACAATATACACTTGCCACTTTATGGGAGATAGTGCACATTGCATTCGGCGTAATTGAAGAGGCGCCATTCGTTTTGAGTTTCGATTGCGATACTATTGTTATGTTATTAGCTTCCCGGAAAATACCAGTTAGTCTTGCTGATAGTTATTGTTGTTTATTCGTATGGTTTGATGGTTTTAGTCGTCTCAGTCGGGCATCATTTAAGATTTTCTCTTAATTTTATTTGAGTTATCCCTACCATTTGTATATTACTTTAGTTTGAAATACCTTTTTTCGCCGACTTGACAAGCTTAATTTTGAAATGACAGACTTATTGATCTGTCATGATAGAAACGTATGCTTGCCACCCCCGTGACTTTGGCCGGGAGGGCAACAAGGAAAAAAACACTTCAAGACCCAGGTACAAGTTCTATCACACATACACAGTGCCACGCTGCCTAATACCCACATTATCTTATATCCTGCACGTATATTCACGCTAACAAATATATAGACGCACACGTGTCTTATGCACTAAAAATTCTTAACCAATTCTCTATCGATTATTATCCAAAAAACGGTCATGATTTCCAAAGTTTAAAAAATATCTCTTGGCTACCAACCACTAGAATCGAAACTAAAACGTTTAGCTTTCAAGCTTAAGTCGTTATTTTGCTCTCCAGAGATCCAACGAATCATCTAATAAGAAACCAAGAATATGCAAATTAGTTAAATTTGATTTAGTTGCTCGCATATCTATGACTGAGTATATTAAGAAGTTAATTTTAATAATTTTTAAATAGAAGAAATCGCAATGTCAGTGCGGCGAAAAACTCAACTTTATATAGATATCGATTTATTTTTCATTTGAATATCGATATGTTAAAAATTGATTTCATTCCGTTAAAGTGATTCAGTTATTGTGTCACGAGTTCATTCACCTTTGTTATTTGATATTTGTTATAAATGATGAACTTTAATGATTGTTCCGATGTTTGTGATTATAAAACCATAAAAGGTTATCGTCTCAAATTTCGAACCATTGCATAATTTTCTTTGATGTATTCACTTAAAGCAAACAAAATTTATACTGAAATTTAATTAATGTTTTTCAATAAAACTGATTTCAATATTTTAAATCTCAGAATTTTAACAAAGAGTAATTTTTAAAGATTTTAATGACGCACATTTTAGTACCTGACTTGAAATGAGTTAATCTTTTAGGTATTTATGAAACAGAGAATCGTACTGAAATAATAAGGTTATTATTTAGATAGCCATTCTTAACATGGTAAAGGCTCTTTAAAAAAGAAAACTATTCTGTATTTTTACTTAACAATTTAATAAACAAAAAAATACCTGAAAGATTAAAGTTAACTTGAAAATCCTTTGTAAAATATAGCACGGTTCATATATCGTATATATATCGTATTTTGGTGTATGATGATGATGATGATGATGAAGAAGAAGAAGAAGAAGAAGAAGAAGAAGAAAAAAAAGAAGAAATTATAATATTTTAATATATCCACAACGAAATCGTAGATATAGGTAGACTCTGGATAACTGAATCGAAAAAACCGAAGTCGAAACAAAAATATAAATTGTCTAACGTAATGCTGTTTTCGGTGAATCAAGGAAGCCAAGATAAAAATATTTGAAGCAGGAGTAAGCTTTCTTCAAGCAAAGTCTCCCGACACTGTCAGACTAAAACCAAATATCATAAAAAAATCACGATACAGATTATTACCAAAAAGTTTTCTTATTTAAAAAGCAAAAAACAAAAAAAAAACAACAACAAAAAAACAAAACAAAAACAAACAAAAAAAAACAAACAAAAAATATTCTGTATTGGATACGTTTATATATGATATTTGATTTAAGTTTGACAGGCCCGCAGCAAGCGTTGAGTGACTTTGCTTGAAGAAAGTCCGAAAGTAATTACAGAAAACTCCATTAGCGTAATTGCTGCCGTTGTTAACAACAGCAACAAGATGCTGTGGTTGCTGCTGCTGCTGCTGATGAAAAACACATTGACAGAAGGTTCGGTTGGCCCTACACAAAACGGAAGATGGAAAGACCGAGACGTGAAAGCATATATGATATTTATTAATTAATTAAGATATTGGGAGTGGGGACTTATGAGCTGCGGTATTACTACTATGAGAAGATCCCTATTCGTTTTTTACATTTTATTTAAAGCGTAGCCTCCAAAGTATTTGCAGTTTATAGCCGATTCTACTTTTACATTTAATAGTTTTTCACGGTCCTTAAAACTTCATGTTTCTTTGCTAAGCAGTAACAGAAATGAGGATATAATATTATTTCAGATCAAACCGAGAACTTTGGCCAATAAACAACCGCCTGGTTGAAATAATACCAATATCTCCCTCGCTGCGACAGCTTGAGAACACGGGGTCGTACTTCCCCTCTCTTCCTTCAACCCTTACCTCTACTCCCTTTCTACTGATCACATTCACAAAGTATACACCCACTTTTTTCAGATCGTAAACAACAACAACAACCGAATATATTTTATAAAAACGAATGTAATCTTGACTCTCCTTTCAATATCGCCCCTTTTTTGGTTTGAGGAAGTGGTCTTTTTGAATTAGAATTCCACTGAAACATGTATCCACATATGTAACCTAGAATGTTTGTATAATAAACGAAATATTATATATATATATATATATATATATATATATATATATATATATATATATATGTATGTATTTATGTATATGTTTGTACGTATTTAATGGTTGTATAGTTTGGTTTCCGAGGTGTAGATCCACGGAAACCCCGATGATTATTAAAATCTGCTCAAAGTATGTTTATGATGCAAACATTATTTGTTACATATGTGCATATATGATTCAGTGGAATCTCAATTTAATGAGACCCATCTCATCAAATTGAAAAAAAAAACGAAGCGACCATATATTCATATAATAATTCTGATTTCGTTTATTAACGTATTCCTGAAAAGAGATGGGATTCATTTCCCAAGTATTTCCCTCTATCCCGGTTTCAAACCAAGAGTTTCAAAGATCAAAGTTTTTCCTAAGGATGTTGGTGGTACCTACAATAGCAGAGGTCTTAAGGCTGCCTAAAACATCGGGGATTCGTAGTTTTTTCAATTGTCTTTCCAGACGACTTGATACTACTCATAGCGTACCTACTACGATCGGGATTTTTTGGGTTTTATCTCAAAGGCCAATGGAGCATAATTGCTCCACTTCTCGTTCTCCTTCTCTCTCACTGAAAAGTCTACAATCTGCCAATTTTTTGAGACTTTGTCAATAACGACCAAATTCGGACGATTATGTTCCAATTGCTTGGTCGTTATGGCACGTTTTTGAAACACTCTCCAAACTGTATAAATGCATCTCTCTGTCTATCTATCTATCTATCTATCTATCTATCTATCTATCTATCTATCTATCTATCTATCTATCCCCCTTTCATTGTGTATTACATCTCTGAATTACATGTCACTGTCACATTAAAATGTACTTTGTCTCTCTCTATAATACGAACACAACAACAAATATAAAATATCCGTCATCTCTCTAAATAGATGTATGCCTAAAACTTTCGACAGAGGCAACGGATTTTCACGAGATCGGTATCGTGTTGAAGCTCGACCGTTCGGATGACAAATATCGAAAGCATTAATTCCTTCACCTTCAACTAGACACTTTTCTTCAGGGAGGGGTCGTTTTTTCTACCGATATTTTCGAAAGTCATCCCCTCTTTTCGATTGACTAGCCTTAATTTAAACCTTCGTCACTTCCGGTTTGGCGATGGGAGCAACGGCAAAGACATTCCATTTTTTTTCACGTTGTTTTCCTACTTCGTGGTACAAGTTCCAGCCTGCCTGCCTACTACTATTTTTTTTTTCTCAACTTACACCTCCAAACACCCGAGTAACGGCTCGTCTATGTTATAAATCTCACCTGTCTGTTTAAATGTATGTATGTATGTCTGCCTAAAAATTTCGACAGAGGCCACGGATTTTCACGAGATCAGTATCGTTTTGAAGCTCGACTCTTCGGACGACAAATATAAAAAAATTGGCTAAAAACATTAATTCCTTCACCCGTAACAAGGCTCTTTTTACAAGGAGGGTCGGTATTATTTTTTTTTTTCACTTTCTTTTCCGCCTTCGCGCAACGGGTTCGAGCCTGCCTGCCTGCCTACTACCACTTTTTTTTCACGTTCTTTTCCTCCTTCGCTGTTCGGGTTCGAGCCTGCCTGTCTATTACCACTTCTGTTTTTGCTTAACACCTACTTCTAAACACATGTATTTGCATTAGTGTTGTCAACAAGGATAGCCTTGATAGTGTTTTCACTGTTGAATTCATGCAAAACATCCATCACATGCTCTGCATGAACAACACCTGTTGCACCACTGTTAGGAAGAACTCTGTGTGCCAGATATTTACTTTCATATGGTGTCTCTATTGTAAAAGTTAAATGGTGTTCTGGTCCCTTAGTTTTTTTTTCGTAGTCTTCTACCCATTTTCCTCCACAATTTCTTTATAAAACAATGTACATACAACTTCTAAATATATATATATATATATATATATATATATATATATATATATATATATACATATATATACATATATATACATATATATATATATACATGTACATATATATATATATATATATATATATATATATATATATATATATATATATATATATATATATATATATATATATATATATATATATATATATATATATATATATATATATATATATATATATATATATATATATATATATATATATATATATATATATATATATATATATATATATATATATATATATATATATATATATATATATATATATATATATATATATATATATATATATATATATATATATATATATATATATATATATATATGGAAGTTTTATTTGTTGGGTAATTATACGAAATCACCGGTTGAAATTACGACCGAATGCGTGTTTATGTTCACTGTTTATTTTTTTAATAAACTTTTGAATTATCTCTGCACCTTACTTTCTCTTTAAATATCGCTCAAATATTTTATTAAAATAGACTTAAATATAAAAATAAATATAAAAAATACAACGTATATAATTATTCTGAATTGTTTTTATCCTAAAAAGATAGTGTTTACTCATTAAAAAAAACTTTACTGCGTGCGTGTTCGTGTTTATATTTTTAATAAACTGTTGAATTATCTCGGCACCTAAGTTTAAATGACAACTCCTTTATTCTAAATTACAATAATATATATATATATATATATATATATATATATATATATATATATAGAGAGAGAGAGAGAGAGAGAGAGAGAGAGAAAGAGAGAGAGAATAAATAATAAATGACAAAAAGTTATATTCCAAAATTCATGATGTTGATCATATAATTTGTTCCTTTAATTAAGTTGATTTATAAAATTCTTTAGAGTATCTGTTTCGTAGCACAAAATCAATCACTTAATGATTATATCAATCAGTGAATCCATTATGCCCTTTACTCATCAGAAGAAATAGCAACAATCAATCCGTCAAAAAGAATTGAAATGTGATTTGAAATGGTAAAAATCCGAAAATTGGAAGAGAAGCTGCAGACACCTTTATATTTTTCCATTACGCCATATTGAATTTTTACCAAAGTCATTAAACCCAACTATTCGTACTAACAATTTTAATCAATTCATGAACCTTTTACTAAAATGTTCTATTTAATAAATATTAAATTTATTAATTCTAAGTTGTGTATATATGTTACGTGGTGGGTTATTATTAGAAGTACCAAATACGGCGTATATGTTTTATACTGGTGGTATTAAGATGACGTATATTCTGTATTATTGTTGTTGTTGTTCGTTTTAGGAGAGTCTTAGTGAGAGATTAGAGTCTTAGAAGTGTTCATGTGTTGAGTGTTCATATGTCTTAAGATGTTCATGTTGTAAGAGATAGCATATTGGAGACATAAATTGGGTATATATAAAGAGAGACAGTTCTTATATATAATTGGAGACATAAACACGCATATATAAAGAGAGAGAGAGAGAGACAATTCTGTACGAACGGGAGTGTTTCTATAAATATTGATACATATATTTCTTACCTATTTTTGAGATGATGATTTTCACAAAGTTCTTATAATATAAATGGACAATACCTTTTCTGTTGAATTACAACACGAAGACGCAGATACACAAAGATGATGACGTCCTTTATTTAATGACCGGTCCATGATTTCGCTTGAGGAATTCAAAGTTTCTTTACATGACCTTTTCTTCTCTAACCTTTCGTTTCCAAGGTTTGAAGTCAGCAGCCGTCTCTGACCTCTCTCTCGGCTCTTTCTCCCCCGACTCCTCTCCTCTTCTCTCCGACTGCATCTAAAAACTCTACCTATATTGAGAACACGTCACATCATCGCATGATTAAACATGTGCTCATAAAGCACGTTGGATGACATGCGTCACGTTGCCAAACTTGACACAACCCCGAGTTCAGTAACCTATTTTTCAAATAACATATTTACAAAATATATTTACAATTTCAATTGACGATTAAATTCCTTATTTTTATTTTCACATAAACAAATTTCATCATTACATTCCTTTTCCATATACAGATATGTAAGCTAAACAATTGCAATTCCTTATTTCAATAACATTCTGTATTTATTTTAACTTACGATTGGAATTTTCAATTCCAAATCTAGATTTGCAAGTTTAAATCCTTGACTATCCTATTTCATATTTACATTTAAATAATTCCCTATTTTTTTACTTACATGAAAAGGGGACAACCCTTTATCATGTAACACACATACTTATGAAAATAATATTTAATATCAACAAACTATAAACTATTATACATGTTTGTATATACTAAACTAAACTAAGCTAAAAAATTACATTGAGCTTCTTAAATAAGGATTGATATATAATAAGAAAATATATTTATATATGTATACATAATAAATGACATCTCCTATATTCTAAAATACAAGATGTTGACCATCTTACAATTTATTCCCCAAAGTGACATGCATAATTCTTGTCCATATGCATTTAGTTTTTCCTTTAATGAAATCATAGGTTTTTTTCTGATGAGTTAAGGGGAGAATAAATTAATTGATTGATATAATAATTAAATGAATGATTTTGCGCTACGAAACCGGTGCTGTCAGGAATTTTATATGTACACATACTTAAAAGAATAAATTCTAAGATGGTCAACATCTTGAAATTTTGAACATAGGCATTTGTCATTTATTTTTATATGCTCTGTAATTACATTGAGCTTCATAAATAAAAGGATTGGTATAAATAAAAGGTGACATATAATTGAAAAAGAATATTTCCACACACACATACACGCACATAGATATATCTGTGTGCGTGTGTGTGTGTGTGTGTGTGTGTGTGTGTGCCATTGATGAGAAAAAGCCTTCGATGAGTACAAAGGAAAAGAGCAAAAAAAAAAAAGAAAAAAACAAACAAAAAACAAAAACAACAAAAAACAAACAAACCTACTATTACTAAGGCGTCTACGCCGAAAATTCAGAAACTTAAAATATATATTTTATTAAATTTTAGAGAAAAACATGCTTTCTAAATTCAAATGATTATTTTACAGACCCCCCCCCCACACACACACATACGCGCGCGCGCAAATGCACGCGCAAATGCACGCGCGCACACACACACACACACGCACGCGCACATACACACACGCACACACACACGCACACGCTCGCACACACACACGCATGCACACGCATACACATATATCTATTATAGAAGACAATTTCATAAAATAGTACACCGAGACATGCAACACACACACAAACACACACACATGTAAACAAGCACAGACACGCACACGCACACACGTGCACACATTAACTGCTAATGCAGTATTTATTGGAAATTGTTATTTGAATTTATCTTTCATTTTCTTTCGCAGCTTTTCGTTTCCTGTCTAACCTGAACACAAACAAAATGATTGAAACATTTGAAAACGAAGTCAACCAATTAATGGAACAGACACTTACCCTAAAAGAAATGAGGTAAGAATTGCTGCGCGGTTTTCCACTGATTTCATTAAAAAATAAAAAATGGCCGAAGCTTATTTTACTATTCGTGTTATTTCATCATTTGGCGCCATTAAGAATCATTTACTTCGCGTTTCTTTCTTTTATAGATGACTAAAAGATGTACCCGGCGTTGCCCGGTATTAAACGTAACGTTAAATTCTTTACAAAAATGAAGTAAAAAAAAGAACGGAAAGAAACTGACACATGTGCATGTGAGGTTTATGATTTTTAGTTCTTGTAAGTAAATAAAAATGATACTCGCGCTAAGATCGAAACTAAAACCTAAAGACAGTGAGTTAAGTACGTTACCCATTAGATCAGCTTGCCACAATCTTTTAAGAATTTTTTTAAACCCCGTGAAACAGTTGACAACTATATAAAAATCTGATAACCCCACCCAAGTACCACTTTTTTAATTTGATCCCTTAGCAGCCCTTTTTTCGGGTGAAAACCGATGAAAAAATTTCCGTATGTCTGAATACCCTACATACCAAATTTCAAGCCTGTCGATCAAAACGTCGTTAAGTGTATAGGTTGAAAAGTGTCCTCACACACACATTCTCACTTTTATAGATATATAAAGATGCGACAAAAGAAAGCACATATTAGGTGGCTGTTGTGATGTAGATAATAACACGGAATGACACACTGTGTGTGTAAAGTTCAAATCCAATCGGTTCCGTTACTCGATATATCCTAGCCATCTTAACGTGGTAAGAACTTCATTCTAGAAACAATCGGCGAAACGTAATAAAAGCATCACGGAATTAAGCCAGTCAAAAGTGTCGTGCTGATTCATAAAAGATACAGTTCGTAGCAACCAAAACAGTTATGATCAGTCAGTCCAGGGACGAACAGCAAACACCGTAGATCTGTGGATCGGATCTAGGTTCGATGTTTTTAGCTGAACTCTTGGGCATCTTCCCCAACATTGGATTTGTTCTTGACACGCAACGTGGCCAAACTAACAAAGTCTCCTCTTTAAAAGAGATTGATGAGTGTGTCTCAACTTGGGTATGAAATGCTGCCAGCGGAACCGCAGAATTCGGCGGAAGTAGTATAGGTCGAACACTTCTAACCTTTTGAGATCTACAGCTCTGATTGGTCAAGTTTCACAACCAATGCTTGATAGATCCAAACTTTCGTGCCTATAGGTGGAGAGTACAGATGGGTCTGCAGGCAATCGAAAGCGTTTCAGATGTTATTGATTCGGGCGTCGATATCATTGTACCCTTGACAAACATTAAGCCTAAGTATATGAAGTGATCGACCGCCTTTAGGGTTTTCGGTTGGAGTTCTCAGTGGATAAAAATCCCGCGGAGAAAATTTTCCTTTTCGAAGCAGTCACCATCATACGGATCTTAGATCCAAACTGTTGTATTTTGCCTATGGCTGGTTGGATCAGTTTTATATTTTTAACAAACACCTTGTTTGTCTCTCTGTGTACGAAACGGTCTCTACCAAACTATTTTATCAATTCTTGGTCCACAGACTTGAACCTTGATATATAGTGAATTTGCAACTGAAACAAATTCTATTTGTCTTTTAGGCCGGGAAATAGTTTAAGGAATACAAAATTGAAAAAAAAACAAAACAAAACAACAAAAAACAAAAAACAAACAAAAAAAAACAAAAAAAACAAAAGAACAAAAGAACAAAAAACAAAAAACAAACAAAAAAAAAAAACAAAAACAAAAGAACAAAAAACAAAAACAAAACAAAAACAAAAATAAAAACTGGAACTTGGCAGGCATAAGTCGACTAAATGTATTACTTCTCGCATACGAAAATATACATTTGTACTTGTAACAACGTTATTTTTAAGTTTTCATATGCGCACGAACTTAGCTCAGATGGTAACAAATAATGTTGGCTTCAATTCCAGCTAATGGAACTCAAGTCATATTTTTAACTACTATATATTGGGTACAATATAATAATTAACAGAGAATTAGCTATATCATAAATAAATACTAAATCTGTATGAATAAAAATATCTTATTTAAGCGTATTTTACGAACGGGCAACGCGGGTGTCTTGCTAGTTTTTTTTTTCTTTAAATATTTTTCATTTTTTTAAAATTTTTCATTAAAAAGAGTCTTTATTTTTGTTTGTTATGTTTTTTGTACTATTTTATCACATTTTCTTGCTTGTACTTATGTTGTTTATATATATTTTTTATTGTTTTATTGCGCATCTATGGTCTATTGCAAAATTAATTTAGCCTGTTAACTGAAGAGGCGACTACATCGATTTTCTTGCCCTTGTGTCATACTTGGACGATGACTTTTCATTTTGCTATTTTTTATAGCATCGCTTCTTTATACACATTTGAATTGCTAAAGATGAATGAATAGATATATAAAACATAAACAATGATATATAACATGAGATGAATGACGCATGCACACATTAATTAATGCTATATAACATGAGATGAATGACGCATGCACACATTAATTAATGATATATAACATGAGATGAATGACGCATGCACACATTAATTAATGATATATAACATGAGATGAATGACGCATGCACACATTAATTAATGATATATAACATGAGATGAATGACGCATGCACACATTCATTAATGATATATAACATGAGATGAATGACGCATGCACACATTAATTAATGATATATAACATGAGATGAATGACGCATGCACACATTGATTAATGATATATAACATGAGATGAATGACGCATGCACACATTAATTAATGATATATAACATGAGATGAATGACGCATGCACACATTAATTAATGATATATAACATGAGATGAATGACGCATGCACACATTAATTAATGATATATAACATGATCTAAAGGGACCTGTGGAAATTCCACAGCGCACTCATTCATATGTAATATATTGATGTTGGCTCCCTATGGATGTTTAGCATAAATGAAGACGCCATGATATTATTGTAGCTCGTTTGTTAAAACTGCAAAAGTATTTATCTAAGCTAGCAGGGACGCCCAGCGTAGCTCGGCCATAAAATGCGCTTAAATATTTATTTAAAAAAAATTATATTTTCACCTCAAACAAGACACATTGCCACTTTGATGTAGGGGGCTACTATCAGGGACCTAAGCTACAGGGGTACTATGTAGGGAGTTGGACAGCAAGAATTCGGTTCACGTTACACTTGAACTTCTGCATGTCAGTACAGTTAGGGAAGCAGGGACACGGAAGGGAATTCCAAAGCCTAGCAGTTTTGGGGAAGAAACTACTTGAGTAGAAAGATCTCTTACATCTAGAGATCTCTACTGTGTAGGGGTGGGGCTTTTCTGCTTGTCAGGTTTGTCGACGGTATTCTCGTCGAGGGGGTACAAGTACTTGCAGTTCGTCGGAGCATTCATTATTAAAATACTTGTAGAACAGGCAGAGGGATGCAACATTTCGTCGGTTGGACAGAGGCTGAAGCTTAGATGACAGTTCAGAACCTATATACTTTAATTTCTGCAGATTTCTTATATATTATTATAGAGTCAATTTTTTTTTATCGATTATTATATATTATGAAGTTGTGATTTAAAAAATAAAAATAATATCCAAATGATTTGGGTACATCAGCTATAATCGAAACCGAAACCAAAACTAATGAAGAATTCTTGGTAAAATTCTCCATTACAAGAAATGGAAGGTCATAACCATTAAACAACAGTCACTCGGAAGAAAAAAGATGTAAGCGTGACACAAAAAATAACACACACGTTATCGTATTAATATGAAGACGTATCTTTTAAGCTTATTAACAACAGACAAAAGTTATAGCCCGTTGACTTAAAATTAGTGCTTTATGTCAGAGTTCTAGAGTAAATGTAATATCTATTAATATCTAATTGTGCACCGAACGGATACCATAATACTTAGCCCGTTGCACCTTATAACAAAGTCCCATACAAATTTTCAACCAGATTGGGTCATGGGATAAGTATATATATGAAAATCGGAATATGTGCCGCATTATGTGTCCGAATGTCTTGGAGAGATTTGTAGAATGTTGCAATGTTGAAGAAGCACATTTTGAGCAACTGAGAGATGAAACGATTAATGCTGAAAACATGCTAACGATTTCAATATGCTTACACGTATAACGAATAAGTATAACGAACCCCCCGCTGTTCTAGTGCTTAATTTTTAAATAGTCTACGTAATAAGTGTCAATTTAGTTTTCGGCTGCCATGTATAAGATGCAATATTACACAATATATGTATTTATATACAATTATAAAACCGTGGACCTTGCTTACATTTTGTCTTCGACGATCGGGCGATTCCAGCTTAAAAAATCAAACAAATGAATATATATATATATATATATATATATATATATATATATATATATATATATATATATATGTGTGTGTGTGTGTGTATGTGTTACAGGGAAATGATGTCCCTTTCCATGTAACTAAGAAGAGTATTAGATAGGTGAAAATGAGATTAGGATAAGCCGAGACTCGAACCTTGTAAGCAAGGTTAAGAATTAGAATGTTAGAATTTAGTCTATTGTTAAATTCTATTAGAATAGTTAGATATCGTTTATATCGTAAAACGAATTGATTGTTCATTCTTTTAGAAAACTGAATATTAAAAATGTCAGCTAAAGAATGAACAATACAAATTAAAAATATATTGTTAAAAAATAGATTAGAATTATATGTTGAGAATTCCTTTGTTTTTAAAAGTGTGTTTGGAAAAACATGCACAGTCACGTGAATTGGTCACGTTTGGGAAACACACTTCTGACGTCATAGACGAAGGGGGATTCTCAATATAAGAGTTAGTCAGATCAAGGGAGTCAGCAGAAGAGTGGAGTCGAGAGCAGTTAAGTTGGGTTTAGTTGGAGTCAGTCTTTTAGAAGCGAAAAGAAAGAACATTAAACTATGTAGATCCAAAATTTGAATTCCTGACGTCATCAGCATTCGACCGGTCCAATAAATAAAGAATCATCATTGTGTTTTTCTAAAACTTGTCATGTGTCATCATTCAACAGTCAAAATGTAATGTGTTAATCATCTATAATGAACATTGTGTAACCCTTACAAGATTATGTATCCCCCCTCCTCTGTGTTAAGAACTTGTATACATCTCCAGTCAGTATCTATATGAAGTCCCAAGCATCACAGAACGGTATAAAAGTCTTCTCCTTCTCATCACTATCGTTATATTCCTTATATATGTGCCCCAATATGAATCACCCTGTCATCATCATTAACATGTCATCAGCAATACAACATATATATATATATATATATATATATATATATATATATATATACTAGCAAATGTACCCGTCGTTGACTGGGTTCAAAAACAGCCTACAGAAAATGGACCCTGATTTATGGGAGTATGATAGGTTATGAAAAGGAAGGGTTGTAAAGAGATAGCTTTGAATTTGGAGATATCAAAACCAAAGCAAAATATGATGAAAGTAAAAATAAAATAGATAAACCCCATAATTTATTATACCATACCTGTTCACACTGAAACAATTATCACAATATTCTGTGGATCTATATTAAAGAACTTTGTTAAACTTTGTGACATATTTCCATTCTATGGAGGTCAGGCGCGAACTAACACCGCCATAATTTTATTATACCATATTTCTTCAAACTGAAACATAATTATCAAAGTATGCTTACGCAGATAGATATGAAAAGTATTTATTAAAGTTTGTGCCTATTTCCATTCTATGGAAGCCAGGTGCGAACGCAGACCCCACAATTTTATTATACCATCCCTATTTAAGTTAAAACATACTTATCAAAGTATTATTATGTACATCTATATCAAAAACCCTTGTAAACGTTTATTTTTTAAATTTTTTCATTTTTCATTTGCATACTTTGTGAATCAGGCGCGAACGCAGACCCCACAAATTTAATGAACCACCGTCCTGCCAGATCAAACATACCCATTCCTGTGTCTCAATACATCTTCTATCATTATATGTGATCAGTTTTCTATAATAGTCAACCATATAGGAGCCTGTTCGTGACCAGACAAACACACACACACACATTCAGCTTTATATTATAGATATATAGTCTTATTTATAGTATTACGAATTTTACTGAATATTCCGTAATAAGTTTTAAGTTAAAATGATATGACTTAAACTGTAAGCTACAAAATTACCATATTTCATAGTTGAGCATTCATATATAGTTTTAACAAAATCAAGACATAAAGGAATGGATTGATAGCAACGAATAGTGTATTTCATCGTTAGTTACAATTGTTTCAACACTATTCGGACAATTGAAACATTATGTCGTTTGAATATATATATATATATATATATATATATATATATATATATATATACTGTGTGTGCAAATATATATATATATATGTGTGTGTGCTTGATTGTTTCGACGATCGGCCGATTTCATAGAAAAAAGGATGACAACTATATATATATATATATATATATATATATATACATATATATATATGGATCAGAGGGTAAGGAATGAGGGTTGTTTCGATTCTAGCTGATGGCACTACTATCATATCATATTTTTAGTTTTGATTTCACTGCTTTATATTAGGTTTAATATAATAATCGATAGAGAATTTTCTCTATAATAAATACGTAATCTGCATAAATTATAATATTATATTAAAGCGTATTTTACGACCGGGCAACGCCGGGCGGCCTGCTAGTTTATATAAATCTATAGCATTAATAAGAAGATGATGTTATTAAGTGATTTCGAACTTGTTATAATTAATCGTTACGAAAATATTTTGGTTGTTTATCATTAAGTATTCTGGTAAATAAATTGTTTCATTAAAAACTTTTTTTTTGCAGATTTGTTCGTGAATTGGCCAAAAACTTTTCGACAATTCTTCGTGAAGAATTCGAAAAAGTTCTTTTCACGGTAACGGAGTCGGGTAACCGGAATCGTCAAGTGAGTAATATTGCGATTTCTTTTTTTTTTTATTCAATTTTTTTTTATTCAAACACTACCGCTACTCAGGTGTTGACGAATGACGAAACTCTTTTTTGTCGGAATGAGATATGGCTAGACTCGATCTTTAGAAGGTCCATCTTCTCAAGCATTACCCTATTTTTAAGAAGTGATTGTTTTTTATGGAAATCGTTCCAGACAAAGAATGAAGCCACTTGATGTAAGGAGCTAAACATGACTACTTCAAAGTAAAAAAACTAACTACCGATAAGTGTTAGATGAATAGAGAACAGCAATTTTTCCACCTTTGTCAGAAACATTTCTCACGAGGACTAAAGGACAAGAGTTACGAAACTGCTGAAAGTAAACCAAAGTCCACTTTCTATTCAAATTTATAGATGATCGCCAAAGGCGCCCTTACCAGATAATGCCGACGGTACTGATAGCAAGTATTCTTGTAAGCAATTGTAATTGCCCCCTCCTTCGCATCGAGGAACTGCTTCTTTTCGGTCTTGTGTCGCATCTTTCTGCAATGGAAAGTGAACCAATTCCCTGTTTAAGATTCCAGCATTAGAATCAAATGGTTTCCATTGACGATTCGAAAGAAATAAATGGACTTAACTGAATACATTTTCTTCCCATGTTCGAATTAATTTGGCGTCCGAAACCACATAATAAGTAAATGAAGGAAATAAGTTCCGATAATCTATTATGAATACGTTGGTTTCCTGACATACGCGTTCGCGTAAGTTACATCGTTATTAAATAAACGGCTTGGAGGTGCAAGGTCCGCATTCTTCCTTCTCAGCCGATTTATGTGTTCCTGACGGAAAATACGCTTTGACACGAAGAGACGTATGGTGAGGACCATCCTTCTCCATGGCTGCGAAATAGAGCCTTAGAGCGGTAGATCTGCACAAACTGGAAGTATTCGACAACGAATGTCTTTGCAACAAGCTGCGTTGCAGCTGTGGAGATCGTGTCCCGGTTTTTATTCTACGCCGAAGACTATACCTACGTCCCCTACCCTCTGCACTTCTTCAACGAAATCTCCGGTTGTTTGGGCATGTAGTTCGTCGAACAGAGGGAGAGCGCATTCGCAAGGTCCCCTTCCTCCCATCTCTGCCTGAATGGTGCAAACGTGTCGGTGAGCAGCTGAAGACATGGAACTTAACAATTAAGGAATATATTATCGGTTCCACAAATGAAATCGGGCCTGCAACCTGGCCCAAGATCGACGAAATTGAACTGCGAGGGCTCGAGACAAAGTTCGTGCTTAGGTGGAATCCGGCTCAATCCAACCATTGCAAGTATGACTGCATATAATTAAACCGTTAATTATTCTGGAAAATAGCAAACGTTTAAAAATGCCACAAAAAGTAGAATTTATAAGCCATTTTAAATCTAATTTTTATTTGAATTGAAATTTGGTTCTCCATTAAAATCTAACAAGCAACAAGCAGTTTTTGCGTTTTTTTTAATTTTTAATTTAAAATATTATTTACTAGCGGGGGTACCCGGCGTTGCCCGAGTGTTTGTTTCCGGGACGGGGGGGAGTTTTAAAAAATGTTATGGTAGGTAAGTAGGAAGGATCAAACCCGGAGTCATGAGTAAAAGTAGGAAAATAAAGTGTGAAAAAAAAACAAAAAAAAAACAAAAAAAACATCTGCAACGTTAACAGTTCGGCCACCAAGAAAAGTTCATTCCAGTTGTTTAGGAAAAAAAAAAAAACAAAAAACAAAAAAAAACGACTACGTGAAAATATAATGTGAATTGTCCAGCACGCTAACCACTACGCCACAGAGCACTGCAGCTTAGTTTAGTGATTTTAAATAACTTCATATGAAAGAACTACGAAGCCAAACCGGTGTTCTCTTCTCAACTGTTCCCTGTGAACGATCCCCAAACGGTGTTAAGTGGTGGCAGGGGGAGGAGGAATTTATTAGAGAGAAAATATTTTACCACTTCCATTGATCTTAACCGATTTTAGCCGTGACTTCTCAACAGAAAAAGTATAGAAATCTAAGATTATCGAGGAATTTGAGAAATAATAAGCCTATAACACACCTCAGATATTGTTCTGCCGTTTGTGCATATTATATTTGCATGAAATATCTTGATTTTTAATCCTATTAAGGTCAAAATCCGACGTGAAAAAATGAGTTCATTTTATTTATATAGAGATTACGTGTTATCATAGAAGCCGCCCATCCCCCGTTTCATATTATGCTATCACATAATGCTTTTAACGGCCATGGGATATCGAAAATCTGATTTACGATTGGGATAAAGAACAAAAAAAATAATGAGCATGTCACGCTTCCTTAGTTGACTATATACACAAAAATGGCGACATTCTTAATAGTTTAAATTTGTATTATATATATATATATATATATATATATATATATATATATATATATATATATATATATATATATATTTCCATGTCATTGTGCATATATATATATATATATATATATATATATATATATATATATATATATATATATACTAGACTACTCGTGATCCGTTGGGTCAGTATGTTATATTAGCTATGGAATTCATGTATGAGCGTGACACTTGTGACGTAAATAAAATAGTTTTTTTTTGACATGACAGAAACATTTCTATGAAAGTATATTAAAATGAAAAAGAATATAGATCGTTCTGTTTATTATAATTGTCTATTTTTGAAAAAAAATTACAGTTACTGAATGATAAGTGGTTGGCCATACTTATAGTTACTAAATGTGCACTGAACAGATACCATAATACTTATTATAGTTAAATTCTAATTTTGATATATCTGCTTTTTTTTTACATCATTCATTTCTGTATTACGTTTAAGTTATTTTAAACCCCACTCTTCCCATGTTAAATAATAATTTCGAAATAATAACGTTAATATTTCAGTGCGAAAGTTATGCGCGCATGCGCAACCGGATTTCGTAAACCGGAAAGTGGGTTACATACATCATTACAAGATCATTTGAGTTATATATATATATATATATATATATATATATATATATATATTTAAAGTTTGTTAACGGTCTAGATTGTTATTTTAAAAACCATTCACCGTTAATTTTGAGTTAAGCTCAATGTGTCTATTTAATAGGGACAGAGCATATATAGTGCAAAGTTTTGTTGAAAATTCAAACACTCACGTTTACTTTTTTATAACCTTCGTTTATTTCCTGGATTTTTCCATTACAGATGTTTCATTAATGAGTGGCAATTTTACGATTTATGTTTCCGTAAAAATATTCTGTCTTCACCAACTTCTTCAGATGTTTATCCATTAGATTTTTACAACAAATGGTATATTTTTAACATGCGGACATCGTATTCGGGTAAAAAGATTTCCACAGCCATGCTGCCTCACTTCCTCCATCTTTTGGTGTTATGTAAAGATAGTTTTCCGTTTTAACCCGTACTTCCGTATTTTTATTTTTTATTTATTAATTATTTATTTTTGTTTTAATTTTCCTTGTTTTTCCTATTTGTTTTTTTCAATTATCATATAATTTTATATAATTTTATTCCTATATTTATGCGTGTTTATTTTAATATTGTTTTTTTTGCTTAGTGTTTGAATTCATATTATATTACCCGATGCAAGGGAGGTCACTCTCGTGGTAATTTTACGGAAACATAAATCATAAAATTGCCACTCATTAATGAAACAGCTGTAATGGAAAAATCCAGGAAATAAACGAAGGTTATAAAAAAGAAAACGTGAGTCTTTGAATTTTCAACAAAATTTTGCACTATATATATATATATATATATATATATATATATATATGTATGTATATATATATAACTACTTCATTTACTCACATAAATTTAATATACGAAAGTATAGATTTATGCGTAAACTTTAAGTATTTACTTCAAAAGTGCTCAATACGTAGGTAGAGCTAGTTAGTAATTTATAAAATATATATGGCGACTAAGCTACACTGAATATTCTGCGTTTCATCCACTAAACGCAGAATATTCAGTGTAGCTTAGTCGCCATATATATTTCATAAATTACTATGTATATATATATATATATATATATATATATATATATATATATATATATATATATATATATATATATATATATACGCAGCATAATCGCGTTAACACCCCGGTTCTCGTCAGATCACCGAAGTTAAGCAACGTTGAACCTGGTTAGTACCAGATGGGTGATCATTTGGGAATTCTAAGTGCTGTATGTGCTCTCCGCTTATCTCGGCATTTCTTTCCAGTCGTCCTGTACTTCACTTGCCACTGGTATTCAACAATTCCGGCTCAGTAGAGGTGTTGTTAGAGATTGCGCACCTCCTGCTACAAAAATGTCACACGCAAGCAACCCTCCGTGGGTATCCATAGTCTGTCTAAGACTGAGGGAGCCTGCTGTATATATATATATATATATATATATATATATATATATATATATATATATATGTCTGTGTGTGTATAGTATCTCTATATATATATGTATAGTATCTATATATATATGTATAGTATCTATATATATATGTATAGTATCTATATATATATGTATAGTATTTATCTCTCTATATATGTATATTATCGTTGCTTGGAACATATAACATGAAGAATATATTAAATAGGTTAAAAATCAACATTCAACGTAGATTGAAAGATTAAAAAAATCTTTCTTGTATTGTTTGACTTTAATGAAACAAATATAAAGTTTACATTTGTTTCATTATAATTTCATCTTTTCTAATACTGCTCTATCCTCCATATTGAGCACACATTTTATTGTATTAAAAATGACACTGCAACAAATTTCAGGTCTAAAGAATTATACGACACTATTTCGTTATGAGAAAAATATCCTGATACTAAACTGATCAATATTCCTCTAGATTATTATGTATTATGAATCATATTTTATTGTTGTGGTTTATGAATGAAACGAAAAAGAAAGAATTGTCAGTTTGAACAACATTTATACTCCTAACCATCTTGTGTTGAGTGTGACCCTTTCTTTTTTATAGTCTAGCAGTAATCTGCCAACATGCCAGAGGTCAGTTCAGTTTAAAACGTTTCGCCATCACTGAAGTATCCTCATGGAATCTCTCACTATGTTTATCGCTTGCATCAGTAAGATTCTCAATCAAATTCTCGAAAATGACAATCTTGCAAAAAAAGGTACCTAATTCGACAAAAGAAAGCCAGAAATGGATTTTCCATGCCATATAAAAATAGTCACAGATTTCCTGTGCTTTTTTTCAGTGCTGCATACCGTTATTTTATTTGTCTTGCAATCTTTTAGAGTGTTTCACAGTGTAATTATAAAACATTATGTTATAAAATTTGATACAGACAAATACACACAATCACATATACATGTATATAAACACACACACATAAAAGTACTGACGAAAATTTCAGTATTCATGAAAGGTGTTCTTTTCTCTTCCCTGCAACCTCTCTCCCACAGAAGGGACGTTGCGAGCCTGTCGTTGTTTTATCATTATTTCCATAGGAATTACTCGTCTGAGCTCCAGTCTTTGCCCCCTCGCCAATCTTTCACGATAAACACCCGTCTAGCTAAAACCACTATCAATAATTTCCCCCCACTCTTTATCTGTGCCTAAATCAAAACGTAGATTCCATGAACAAAGCTTCTTTCTTAGAAGTGCACGCCTGTTGAACTCTCTTCCGTTTTCCAGTTTCCCACCTGACTACAATTTGGATGTCTTCAAGTCCAA
Organism: Euprymna scolopes; assembly: GCF_053919585.1. Taxonomy (NCBI): domain Eukaryota; kingdom Metazoa; phylum Mollusca; class Cephalopoda; order Sepiida; family Sepiolidae; genus Euprymna; species Euprymna scolopes. The sequence goes on along the minus strand of NC_136487.1, from coordinate 174,366,242 downwards.
CATAAACAAATTCCTCATAAACCGCCCCTTAAGTAAGACACTTTATCAGATCTCCATTACTAACGATTACTACGATACTATCCCATTGATTACTGTACATGCAATAACCCTTATCCTCGAGTGGCTTCCGGGCCTTGATAAGTGGTGACTTCCATGTAAAAAAATCACATATATTAATCTTTTAGTTAAAAAACGACCTTCACTTTCATTGGCCGTCCCTACATATATCATGTACGAAAGTGGAGACCATGACAATTAAATCTTGACGATATATTTTATTTATGTAAATATAAATTCATCTTGTTATCAAACTCGAATAAGCAATCGACTATGTGTCTACTCGCGCACGAGGTCAGGATGCCCTGGGGTCAGGCCATGTCTATCAAACTAAATAATTTCGCAACATAATCTGAGTGACTCAATATTTAACAACACGGATTGGATGGATTATTCGTCCATGGCGCCCCACATGATATTTTCCAAGACAGATTTATGAGTGCAGTATTTATTTACAATCTTTTTTATTAAAGCAATCGTGTACGCATATATATTAATACAATAGCGTGTGTGTTATTTTCTGTGTCACGCTTACCCCCGGGTCGTTTAATTGTTATGTACTACCATTTCTTGTCATAAATAATTTTACCAAGAATTCTTCATAAGTTTTGGTTTCGGTTTCTAATATTGCTGATGGCACTTAAGTCATCTATTTTTTTTATAAATAATTTTATCAAGAATTATTCATAAGTTTTGGTTTCGGTTTCGATTCAAGCTAATGCACCAAGTCATATGCATATATATTTTTTATTTTTGAAATCGCAACTTTATAATATATAAGAATCGATAGAACACTTACTCTATAATTATATACATGAAATCTGAAAGAATTAAAATATATTTAAGCGTACTTTACAACCGGGATTTGCCGGCGTTCGTGCTGACTTAGATTAGTACTTTTGCAGTTTTAACAAAAAAGCTAAAATAATATTGGAACTTTTCCATTTACACTAAACATCCCCAGAAAGCCAACATACATATATTACATATGAATGAGCCCCCTGTGGGATTTAAACAGGTCCTGCTAGTAATAAATTATTACTATAATCGAAAACATTACACCTAGTTCTTCTTCTTATATAGCTATCCGAATTATTAATCAGAATTATAAATATTGTTTTCACACCTTTTCACCCCCAAAAAGGCTTATTGCCTCTTCGACGTAAGGAACTAATATTTGGGATCGTGTCTAACAGGGAATTGTGGGGAGTTGAGCAGCGAGATGTCCGTTCGCAGTGCATTAAAAATTCTACATGTTAGTATATTCAAAAAAGTAGGAAACAGGGAAGGAATTCCAAAGGTTAGTAGTTCGTTGGACGAAACTATTAGCATCTGCTATCTACTGTACTCGAAAATGAAGCCATGTGATTTGGCTGAATCGGAAGTGCGTCGAGGGGGGCACAAGTGTGTAAGTTCATCAGAGCACATTGTTTAATAGATGAAAATAATTAGGATCATATGGCTGTGCTGATAATTGTTAAAATTGTGTAACGGAAATTAAAGATATTTAAGGCTATGAACTGAAACTTCTTTCAGACGATTCGAAATAATTGTAATTGTGTCAAATTTTGAAATTATTTAACTTCTTGTCGTTAACTCAAAATATGCACGTATTATCCTTCTTTTACCATATCTAGTTATTTATCCGGAACTATACTGAGCAACAAGAAAATAACTCTTCTTATTTCGAAGAACTATATATATATATATATATATATATATATATATATATATATATATATATATATATATATATATATATATATATGTGTAAAAGAGATTTAGAAGGCTGTCACAATGCGAGGAATGAATTATAGTCGCTGTTGGTAAGAGGAGACGAGAACAAGTGGCGATTTACAAATCAATAAGTACATATATATATATATATATATATATATATATATTAATTCAGTTGTATGGTAAAATGTCTTACTTGTAAGTCTGTGCGACCTATTCCATTATTAATTTCGGAAAAATTTTCCTTTTTCAAATGGTGTGCATAACAGGTCGATTCAAAGCATGCTGGATGAAGGGCCGGAAGTTGTGTAGCTATGTGAGGCCTCGGGGCAAATGTGAGTGGGGGATTTATGTATGGTATGATTAGGTAATTAACATGTTTATAAATTTGCTATTTTTATTTTTTTATTTATTTGTATTTATTTTTATTTTATTTATTTATTTATTTTTTGGTTTATAACTTGTTTTAGCGTGAGCTTTTTTATTGTTCTCTGTTATGTTGTCTTTATCATTATTACTATTATTTATTTACTTATTTATTTTGTTTTTTCTGCTGATGTGTGGGTGTCTCTGCTTTTCTGGGTCGCTTGAGTCGCTGCTGGGCTGCGTCCGGTCGACTACTGTAGGGGCGGGATGTGAGAGAGGAGGAGAGATCGGGGTCGGCAGCTGGGTGTTTAGGTTAGTGTTGCTGGGGGTAGGAAGATAGGTGAGAGGAAGGGAAGGGGAATAGGGGTGACATTCCTTGGGAGTTGTTAATTTATTTATTTTCATGAGTGGTAGTAGATTATTATATTTATTTATTTATTTTTTATTTTAATATGTTTGTATTACTTCAACTAACTTTTAATTTTAGTTAGTTTGTATTAACTTTTGATTTTAGTTGGTTTGTATTACTTCAGTAACTTTCAATTTTAATTAAATTTTTTATATATATATATATATACTGCTGTTTTATTTATTAAGTTTCTCTTAGTATATTATTGTTATTTTATTTATTTATTTATTTATTTTTTGTATTATTTAAATGGGAGGAGGTAGTGGTAATGTCCTGTTTGGATTGTGAGGCGGGCTGTGATTATATATATATATATATATATATATATATATATATATAGTAAGTAGGAAGTTATAAAATATATATGGGGATTAAGCTACACAGAATATTCCGCGTTTTATCCACGATAGGATTCATCAGGAATATGCGAGAATTTTGTGGTTGTCTGACGTTTTTATATACGCACATTCTACCGCGTTTTTAGTTAGCCAATCAGCCTTCTAGCTTCCCCTGCACCCTTCCTAATCAGCCAATTTATGTATATGCATGTTTATGTATTTGTTTATTTGTTTATTTTCTATTGTTATTGTTAGTTTTAAAGTTATTTTGTATCTTTATCCTAGAGTATATGTTATCCTGTGAACACAGTTGTTCGCTATTTCTCTCCTACAGTTTAATACATGTTGGGGTTCTTTAAAGTATAGGATAGCAAATTTTTCTACATGGATCGTCTAGGTCTCTACATGTGTTTACTTGTCTTACTATTTTCCATTCGGCTATCGGTGAACGTCCGCTTTCCTTGAGTTCCCAGTATTTGTTTGCTAGAGTTGTTTTCATTCGGTGATTTTTATTATTGAATGTACGCTTGTGGTCATAATTTCGAGTTTTGAAATCTAAGGAAGTCATACCTACGTAATATTTCTTGTTATTCAGGTTTTTTTACTCAAATATTGTGGCCTGGTAAACAGTGCTTTTGGCTAGACATTTATTTTGAGTTGGGCAAAGTGTGCGTTATCTACACTTGCATTTATCTTGTTCGTTATTAGTATTTTTATCTTTATTTCTAGTGCGGTTGTCGTTGTCCGAAGTTGGTTTATTATTATTATTATTATTATTATTATTATTATTATTATTATTATTATTATTATTATTTCTACTAGTTACATATGTGTCCTTTGTGTTAGTTTTAATATCATAGTAAATGGTTTTACCTTTATTTTTACATTCCCATGCATGCTTATATAAATATACTTTTATATAAGGTTGAGAAGAAAGTGCTCGCGGTTTTTTTGTACGTTTAAATTCAGATGAACATATCTCGGCTTAAACAAAACTTGACTGAAATTAGAACCATCAGAATCAACACATTTTTCCAACGCAATTCATGCCAGTAACGTAAAAGTCTTGCGTTCTGGTGGCAATAAAGTCGCTGAAGGCATTTTTGATATTGCTTAGGTTTTTGAAGTATTTCTCACGCAGAAAGTTGTCGAGATGCTTGAAAAAGTTGTAGTCGGTACGTGAGAGGTTTGGAATGTATGGCGGATGAGGCATATTTTCGTGGCCCAATTCGTTCAACTTCTTTAGGTTCATTTTAGCAACATGCGGTCTGGCATTGTATTGGAGGATAATTCAGAAACAAGTTCTCTTAAACCACCATTGTATGGTGCGTTCATTAGTGGTTCCTAGGCCAAACGCTTCGTTGATATCGCGAGCTGTTTCAGCAGCTTTTTGGCCTACCTTGAATTGAAATACAAAAATTGTGCGAATTTGCTGTTTTTATACTTTGCATCCAATTTTCTAAAAAGCAGACAATTGTTTTAAACCTATTGTAATTAAAACGATTAGGTAGAGCTAAACTTTCTCTTTAAAATGATATATAAAGTAAAGGTATTATAATAAAAACTTATTTGAAAATATATCATTTGAAATCAAAATTCGAAATTCCACAGGACCTTTCTTCTCAATCTAATGCTCAGATTATTGAATGTGCAAATTCTTATCACATTAAATAAGTAATTTTATATTGTTTATATCAATATCGTTTTATATCAATATCGTTTTATATCAATATCGTTTTATATCAATATCGTTTTATCAAGGTTTTTATATGTATCCTTTTATTATTGCTAGAATTTATATTACTCCCAGAGTTCACCCTTAAATTATATATACAAATTACCACGTATGCAGTTATTACCCAACGGACAATTTTTCTATTTAAGTAAGCGATGTTTTATCTAGTTATCGATCTTCATTATATTCGATCCCATCAAACTATTGAACAAGTACGTGTCCAATGATTCTCAGCTTGAAACTTAAGAAAACCATAAAGTATTCACATTCGTGAATTGTATGAATTATAAGATTTATAATGTTTTAGCTCATAATCTCTACAATTATATAAATGCAACTTTGTCTGTGAGTGTGAGTTCATTTCTTATAGATTCCAAAACGGCTGAACAGATTTTTAAAATGTACAGAACTTTAGTGTATAAGTCTGGGAGTGATCTTAGTTAAGTTTTGTCTCAGAATACCCCTGATAATTACCGATAATCGATAATCGAAACCGTTATTTTAATTTATTAATAATCGGTAAAGCTATTTTTTCCATGTCGTCGCTTAGCAAGAATGATAGAACAATGGGCCGTGAAAATTATACTGTGGGTAAGTTGATAGCGTGCTTTTTTTTGCATGACGTGATCTGTAGGTTCAAACTCCGCATGTAAATTTCTTAATTTTTTTTTCATAAACTGCAAACATTTTATAAGAATTGAAAATTTACGTGTTTTCTTTTGTTTTTATTTGCATGACGTGGTCTATAAGTTCAAACCCCGCACGTAAATTTCTTAATGTTTTTTTTTTCGTTAACTGGAAAGAAGTTTATATAAAATAATTTTATAATGGAGGCATGTGAAGCTTCCTCGCGGGCGATTTTACGGATTTCGATGACAATAGACACATAGGAGTGTGAAATATTCGTTAATCATTATTCAATTCCGGGCAACGTCGGGTCTCCCTGCTATTATGGTTATATTACGTTGAATATACCGAAATTAAGCGATAGTGAACGTAGTAATGCGTGATATTTTAGAATCCCTTGGTACAATACATAAACATCCCCTCGCGAATCTGAACATAGATTGCGCGACTTGTCTATCAGATTATAATCAATTAAATAAATCAGAATGGAAAATCGAACATTCAACGAAGTAAACGTAAAATAAAGGAAAAATGATGCTGAAATGGTTACTGATGCTGACTAACGAGCTCTTCGCATCCAATCCATTTCATAAATCAACGTTTACGTGTTCCCTCCTGCATGTAACTGATTCAACAAAGAATGTGAGAAAGTTTCTGAATTTTTTTAGATAATTTTGATTATTCGAACTACTATTCCCATCCTAAGTGTTATTCTCACCATGCTTCGACCAATGTAACCCCCGGCTTTCTTCAGGTTTTTTATTTGTCGAACGGAAACATTTATTTAATCCACAAAGATAACATTCTCTCGTTCCATCAGCTATAACCGGATACCCCCCCCCCAAAAAAAAAACAAAAAACAAAAAAACTCGGTACTAAGCACTATGTTAACTAAGTTCTAAGTGACAGACTTCTGTAAGTTTTAAGGTTCAATCGTCAATGCTGATTATACTGGAAATACAATTGCGAATTCCTTAAGACTGTTACCTGGTTTATGCTTGACGAAACGAGGGCATGCTATTCCCTTGTATGAAATAGCCACATATAATTTTATGCGGTGCTTTCAATAAGTTTCAAGACTTTTTGTACATGCATTTCAAATTGTCGCAGATACTTGAAAATTCAGTATGTTATTGCTATACATCTAATGAGACGACTGACCAAGTTTTATGGTTTCAGGTTCAAATAAACAGCTACAGCAGGAATTGGAATACGTCCTAGTAAAGCCTCATGCTCACAGCTGGTGAATTTCAAAAATGCAATCCGGGCGTGAGGACACTTTAGAAGACCAATATGTAATAAATTATGTTTTAAACTCGAAAAAATGCCATAGAAATATATGGAATGCTTTAGACTGCCTTTAGACCATCTTGGAAAAATGGAGCATCAGATTTTGAGTGGCATAAGAGATTCAAAGGATGCAGGGATTCAATGAGGGATAATGAGAGGTGTGGATGGAGTAAGGAAGTAAAAACATTAGAGTTGATTGGCCAAATAAAGAATTTCATGGATAAGGAGGACCGTCGTTTGTCTATAAGGACAATCTATACACAGTTTGATGTCAGTGTGGGAACTTTAACACAATTATTCGCGAGGATTACTACAGATTACTATATATATATTCCCAAATTAAACATGAAGAAGGTTGGACGTTATATCGGCCGAAACGTTGTAAGATGAGAACAGTAGTCCTAATAACCTAAATATAATACCAGTTTAAAGCTGTTCAAATTGTCTTACCATATTGATTTATACGAATTTAATTTGGGAGAGAGAGAGAGAGAGAGAGAGGGAGAGAGAGAGATAGAGACAAAACAATGTTGAGAGATCTAAGCAAAAGTTCAAAATGTATAATACTGAGAAGGTAAATGTCACACTTTTGGAGGTAATTCCGTTTCTGTTCATCGGCCCATGTTAATAAAGTTCATCATCTCATATGACATTGACCTTGGATTTTGATCTTAAAATGGTCGGTAATGATCGAATTTATGGAGGAATTTTAACTTTCCTATGATGTATCTGATGCCGTTTGATAACAAGAATGATAATTACTACCGTCATGAAGCGATCGACCAAGAGAAGATATTGTTGTTTAGATAAAACAGCTTACTCTGTAGATTTGTATACAATCGTGTTCATCGGCTGTTTTCACTTGTAGCGTATTTCAATCCGACCTCTTAATAATATCGGGTCATCAAGAAAGAATACGCACCGTTACTTGATCTCGGTGGCGTTTTCCGCGTCCGTTCCGCTCTCTGGTTTGAGACTCAATTATCTGAATAACATTTAAACCAAATGTATTGTTCAATATAATAAAAATTAGACGTTTAACGACTTAATGTTTCCGTGTCGTTCGACAGCTTATTTTTAAAAATAAGAATCCGTTTTTTCCAAGTGTGATGTATGGAGCTCACGACTTTTGAAAACAGTAACCACATTGCAAAATTTTAACCTTATTAGATAAATAGTATTTTGAACTCCCCAAATAATTCATATGTAGAAGTAAGGCCAAAACAAATCATATGTAGAAGTAAAGCAAAAATAATTTATTTGTAGAAGTAAGACCAAAATAATTCATATGAAGAAGTAAGGCTAAAATAATTCATATGAAGAAGTAAGGCCAAAATAATTTATATGTGGAAGTAAGGCCAAAATAAATCATATGTAGATATAAGGCCATTTGTAGAAGTAAGGCCAAAATAAATCATATTAAGAAGTAATGCCAAAATAAATCATATGAAGAAGTAAGGCTAAAATAATTCATTTGTAGAAGTAAGGCCAATTCATATGAAGAAGTAAGGCCCAAATAATTCATTTGTAGAAGTAAGGCCAAAATAATTCATATGAAGAAGTAAGACCAAAATTAATCATATGGAGAAGTAAGGCCAAAATAATTCATATGAAGAAGTAATGCCAAAATAAATCATATGAAGAAGTAAGGCTAAAATAATTCATTTGTAGAAGTAAGCCCAAAATAATTCATATGAAGAAGTAAGACCAAAATAATTCATATGAAGAAGTAAGGCCAAAATAAATCATTTGAAGAAGTAAGGCCAAAATAAATCATACGAAGAAGTAATGCCAAAATAATTCATATGAAGAAGTAAGGCTAAAATAATTCATTTGTAGAAGTAAGCCCAAAATAATTCATATGAAGAAGTAAGACCAAAATTAATCATATGAAGAAGTAAGGCCAAAATTAATCATATGAAGAAGTAAGGCCAAAATAATTCATATGAAGAAGTAATGAAAAATAAATCATATGAAGAAGTAAGGCTAAAATAATTCATTTGTAGAAGTAAGGCCAATTCATATGAAGAAGTAAGGCCCAAATAATTCATTTGTAGAAGTAAACCCAAAATAATTCATATGAAGAAGTAAGGCCAAAATAAATCATATGAAGAAGTAAGGCCAAAATAAATCATATTAAGAAGTAATGCCAAAATAAATCATATGAAGAAGTAAGGCTAAAATAATTCATTTGTAGAAGTAAGGCCAAAATAATTCATATGAAGAAGTAAGGCCAAAATAAATCACATGAAGAAGTAAGGCCAAAATAATTCATATGAAGAAGTAAGGCCAAAATAAATCATTTGTAGAAGTAAGGCAAAAATAATTCATATGAAGAAGTAAGGCCAAAATAAATCATATGAAGAAGTAAGGCCAAAATAATTCATATGAAGAAGTAAGACCAAAATTAATCATATGAAGAAATAAGGCCAAAATTAATCATATGAAGAAGTAAGGCCAAAATAAATCATATGAAGAAGTAAGGCCAAAATAAATCATATGAAGAAGTAAGGCTAAAATAATTCATTTGTAGAAGTAAGGCCAATTCATGTAAAGAAGTAAGGCCCAAATAATTCATTTGTAGAAGTAAGACCAAAATTAATCATATGAAGAAGTAAGGCCAAAATTAATCATATGAAGAAGTAAGGCCAAAATAAATCATATTAAGAAGTAATGCCAAAATAAATCATATGAAGAAGTAAGGCTAAAATAATTCATATGAAGAAGTAAGGCCAAAATAAATCATATGAAGAAGTAAGGCCAAAATAAATCATATGAAGAAGTAAGGCTAAAATAATTCATTTGTAGAAGTAAGGCCAAAATAATTCATATGAAGAAGTAAGGCTAAAATAATTCATTTGTAGAAGTAAGGCCAAAATAATTCATATGAAGAAGTAAGGACAAAATACATCATATGAAGAAGTAAGGCCAAAATAATTCATATGAAGAAGTAAGGCCAAAATAAATCATTTGTAGAAGTAAGGCCAAAATAATTCATATGAAGAAGTAAGGCTAAAATAATTCATTTGTAGAAGTAAGGCCAATTCATATGAAGAAGTAAGGCCCAAATAATTCATTTGTAGAAGTAAGGCCAAAATAATTCATATGAAGAAGTAAGGCCAAAATAAATTATTTGAAGAAGTAAGGCCAAAATAAATCATATGAAGAAGTAATGCCAAAATAAATCATATGAAGAAGTAAGGCCAAAATAAATCATATGAAGAAGTAAGGCCAAAATAATTCATATGAAGAAGTAAGGCTAAAATAATTCATTTGTAGAAGTAAGGCCAAAATAATTCATATGAAGAAGTAAGGACAAAATACATCATATGAAGAAGTAAAGCCAAAATAATTCATATGAAGAAGTAAGGCCAAAATAAATCATTTGTAGAAGTAAGGCCAAAATAATTCATATGAAGAAGTAAGGCTAAAATAATTCATTTGTAGAAGTAAGGCCAATTCATATGAAGAAGTAAGGCCCAAATAATTCATTTGTAGAAGTAAGGCCAAAATAATTCATATGAAGAAGTAAGGCCAAAATAAATTATTTGAAGAAGTAAGGCCAAAATAAATCATATGAAGAAGTAATGCCAAAATAAATCATATGAAGAAGTAAGGCTAAAATAATTCATTTGTAGAAGTAAGGCCAATTCATATGAAGAAGTAAGGCTCAAATAATTCATTTGTAGAAGTAAGCCCAAAATAATTCATATGAAGAAGTAAGACCAAAATTAATCATATGAAGAAGTAAGGCCAAAATTAATCATATGTAGAAGTAAGGCCAAAATAATTCATATGAAGAAGTAAGGCCAAAATAAATCATGTGTAGGAGTAAGGCCAAAATAATTCATATGTAGAAGTAAGGCCAAAATTAATCATATGTAGAAGTAAGGCCCAAATAATTTATATGTAGAAGTAAGGCCAAAATACTTCATTTCTGGAAGTAAGGCCAAAATAAATCATATTTAGATATAAGGCCAAAATAATTCATTTGTAGAAGTAAGGCCAAAATAATTCATATGAAGAAGTAAGGTCAAAATTAATCATATGAAAAAGTAAGGCCAAAATAAATCATATGAAGAAGTAAGGCCAAAATTAATCATATGTAGAACTAAGGCCAAAATAATTCATATGAAGAAGTAAGGCCAAAATAAATCATATGTAGAAGTAAGGCCAAAATAAATCATATGTAGAAGTAAGGCCAAAATTAATCATATGTACAAGTAAGGCCAAATTAATTTATATCTAGGAGTAAGGCCAAAATAATTTATATGTAGAAGTAAGGCCAAAATAATTTATTTCTGGAAGTAAGGCCAAAATAAATTATATGAAGAAGTAAGGCCAAAATAATTCATATGAAGAAGTAAGGCCAAAATAATTCATATGAAGAAGTAAGGCCAAAATAAGTCATATGTAGGAAGTAAGGCCAAAATAAATCATATGTAGATGTAAGGCCAAAATAATTCATTTGTAGAAGTAAGGCCAATTCATATGAAGAAGTAAGGTCCAAATAATTCATTTGTAGAAGTAAGACCAAAATAATTCATATGAAGAAGTAAGGCCAAAATTAATCATATGAAGAAGTAAGGCCAAAATTAATCATATGTAGAAGTAAGGCCATAATAATTTATATGTAGAAGTAAGGCCAAAATAAATCATATGCGGATATAAGGCCAAAATAATTCATTTGTAGAAGTAAAGCCAAAATAATTCATATGTAGAAGTAAGGCATAGATAAGATCAATTCCCATCCTTACGTTGTCAGACGACTAATCTATGTTCTTGTTGTAAATGTAAACTTATTTGCAATATTAACCAATCATTTGTTTTATTTTCAGTTCACAATTCGAACGTTTTCTAATTTGAGACGAGCTGCTGACAGTATTGCCAAAGGACTAAATATGACAGAAGCCATGTTGGATAAATTCGTACAGGATTTGATGGCAGACATCGTTGATTTCGAAGGTAATTTTTATATTTAAGTCATTTCATTTAGAATTCTTACTTATAAAATTAATAGACGACCTGTGTTTCGTTCGATCAATATTTGTTATACGTCATTGTTAAATATTTATGAAAATCTTGGAATTTTTAATTTGTTTTCATAAATATTTGGAAATAAAATGTATAAAATTTGCCGAGTTGAATACATGTTTACATTGCAGCATCATTGTAGATCTTCTCTCCCCTCTCACTAATCGTCTTTCTCCTCTCTCTCTCTTTCTTATTACCTTCACCCTGGCATGGAGACCCGGTGTTGCCCGGAATTGAATGATGGTCATTACTAAGTACTTTTAACTACAATAAGCTAGCATGTTAGAAAACCCCCTGTAATACATACGGCTTAAACTTCATTTTAACCACACACACACACACACACACACACACACACACACACACACACACACACACACACACACACACACACACACACACACACACGCACACGCACACACACACATTGCTTTAAACAAAATGGCCGGCAAAACCCGAGGGGCCCTTTTCATCAACAGACTCATTAGGAGTTAATCGTTGATCATAAAATAAACAAATAAATAAAATAACTCGTAAGAACAGATTTATGGGGTAAACGTGTAAATTTTACCGAAGGAGAGGGGGGAAGTAACTTTCCCATGCCATTCATCGCTAGGCCCAAATATCATCTGACGTGATATTGTAAACAAACACAGACAGTATTTGATGAACGACATTATCATTATTATTTTTTTAACTTTATTTTTTTTGCGAATTAGTTTACCGGACAAATAATTCCTCATAATATACAGCATTCGATAGAAGATTGATTCTCTAATCTAATCTCTAATAATCTGCATAAATTAAAATATCATGTTTAAGCGTATTATACGACCGACCGGACAACGCCGAGCGTCGAAACTGGTCATATATATATATGTATATATATATATATATATATATACATATATATATATATATATATATATATATATATATATATATATATATATATATATATATATATATATATATATATAGGTTAATCATTTACTTGAAACGTACTCAGTTTTTATATACCAATCGTAATGGATTAACCAACTTTTCTCATAAATAAAGATTTTTATATAAAAAATGGAATTCAAAATTTTTTAAAAAATAAATCGAAGCTCAATCAATGCCTTTTTATTGGTTTCCAGAGCATATATAGTGTAATATAATAATTTTCCAATTTCCAAATATCTAGCTTTTTTTTACAGTTGGTAATTTATTACTTTTCAAAAGGTAGCCATTACATTAGTGTCTCGCATCGAGACTAACAAGTTTGCAAAATTATGTTATTGCTGCATAATTAGTCACGTATTCATCAAACGTTTACCTCAAAATAGCTCGAAAAAATACCAGTTTGAACAACTTACATGGTCCAGAAAACCGGCACACTCTGCTGTTCCTTCTCGTTGTGCAACAAATTGAAAAATAATTGCAACTTCACTTCCAATTTTCATGCTTTGTAATCAGACCATTTATTCACTTTTAAAGTTGATATGTTCTTTTTCTTCTAATGATTTAAGGGCGGAATAAATGTAAAATAAAATTGACATAATAATTACATGAATGCTTCTGCACTACAAAACAGGCGGTGTCAAGAATTGCGCATTTTAACGAACTTAAAGAAATAAACGGTAAGATCGCCAACATCTTGAAATTTGAGATAATTTTTTTATAATATATATAGATATAGGCTAGAGCGTGTATGTATAGTTTGACCGATATTGATAGTCTAATAAAAGCGTGTGGCCTAAACCTACCAATACATTGTAGGAAACGAAGTGTGTGAAATTATAACCGAGATGAGGATGAACCATAACGATAAAACCAATAGACAATGTAAGAGAAAACGTACATACGCATTAATGTACTGATGTTGCTGGTATGTGAATAAGCAAGTGAGTCTGAGCAGATTGATAGTTTGCCTCCTCCACCAATCTCTTTCTAGTCCCATCCCCACCTCAAAAAAGCAAAAGAATGTAATTTTCTCTATTCAAGCTGAATTTCGAATGAAATCTCAGCTGAAACATGTATGCACATATGTAGACAAAATATATTTGCATACAAAAAGAATTTATATTGTAATACAGATTTATCTGTTAGTACTATTTCATAAGCACTGAAATTTTATTGGATTTACATCTAGAAACCGAAAACAATATGATATCAGGTTTCGATCTTGGCCTAAGGTAGTTGCTTGTCTAGCCGCACTGATGAGCTGTGGAACAACGAAACAGTACTGTATGTGGATGACTATATATATATATATATATATATATATATATATATATATATATATATATATATATATATGTGACAGTATCGTTTCCGGGGAGAATTACTTGGTTGAGGAACGTCCTGGGAACGCAACCAACTTCTCGGGTGTTAGACACGATATCAAACGATAGACACATGGAAACATCAACAGGTGGATATGGCGTCAGCTAGAGAGAGAGAGAGAGAGAGAGAGAGAGAGAGAGAGAGACAGAGAGAGAGAGAGAGAGGGAGAGAGAGAGAGACAGACAGACAGACAGGCAGACAGACAGACAGACAGACAGACGGAAACAACCAAGTAATGTTTTCATCAACGTTTTGTCTTTATTGTGAGACTTTCTCCGGATAAATGAAATTAAGGAAAAACAAAACATCTATTTGAAAATATATTTTTGATATAACGATGCGTTCTTCACATGAGAGGATTGTTTCAATTAATGCCATTCACTATGATATTCTTTTACTAATATCTTTCTTCTGATGAAAAGAATGCATTTCTTCGAAACTCTACGAATTAAGAAAAATACTTGAGTATCCTGGAGAACAATAATAAAGATCATTATTTACACACACACACACACACACACACACACACACACACACACACACACACATGTTTTTTTCTCATGCATTTATTCTTTATTTTTAGAAAGTGGATTATTGGACCTTGATTTGGACTCTCTTTTCCATGGAGTGGCTGAAAGGGCTTTAATGATGGTGAGTAAAATAAAGTCAGAAAAAGAAGTTTACAAATAAAATATAAAATTTAAGCGATAAATAAATAGCAAGTCCGACAACTCCCACCCTCGCCGTCTAACATGAAGTCAGAAAAGGAATCACTCGCTCTATTTCCATGAGAGCCATCCTTGACCTTTCTTATTTCGTTTTTTTCTTCTCTTTTTTTTCAAATTTAAAATATTTTCTTTCTTTCTTAGTTCTTATATTAACATTACCGATTAAGCCGTTATTTTATGTAAATATAAATACTCCTGCGGACCCTTTTGAAGCATAATTTATACGGAAATTGTATAATAAATCTAACCACAACGAAGACTAGAAAATGGATCTTGGCCTTCATTTCTCCAACTTCGTCGCTTCCTTTAGTCTTTTAGTCCTCATATTTCAACAGTGATGTTTCTGACAAAAGGGGAACAATAACTGTTTTTATTGTTAGGTAGTTTGTGATATTGAAGTTTTATACCTTTAGCTTCTTACATTAAGTGGCTCCATGCACTGTCTGGAGCGATTTTCATAAAACAGAAAAAAAGAGCCAGTTTCAGATTAAGACGTGATTCTCGAATGATTATTTAAAAAGAAAACACGGTTTTATAAATTTATGAAATTTTGTGTAGAAATGCAATAAGTTTTTAGGGCAGTCCAGTTGCAGGAAATTACATTTTTCGATTTCAAATGAAAACATAGAAAGCACGAGTAATGGTGTTTTTTTTTTTAAAATTATTTTATGTTCCTATTTACAATGCCTCCACACGAGGGCAGAGTTAGACACCAGGGTCGTTTTTTAACGTGGAGAAAAGGAACAAAAATGAAAAATTGTCCTAATTTTTGTAGTGATGTTTATCAGCGATTGAAAGTTGGACGTCCGATCTTATAAAGTATTTCAAATTCAACAGTTTTAAAAAGATAAAAGCGAAAGAAGAAAAACTCATCATGGAAATAGAGCGAGTGATTTTTAGATTTAGAACGAAAACATAGAAAGAACGAGTAATGGTGTTTTTTTTTTAAAATTTATTTTATGTTATTAAATTAAAAGTGAAAGCCATTTTTATTTAAGACTTTTTGAGACTTTCAGTGGAATTCCGTCCTAATGTGTGTGTGTGTTTTCTCTTCATTTTGGTAGTGATCTCTATGAACAAGTGATGTCTATGAACAAGTGATGTCTATGAGCAAGTGATGTCTATGAGCAAGTGTTCAAGGAGAAAGTTGATCTCCTTGACGGTTGTGTTAAAGTCACATTTGGATGAGTGTATCACGTGGATAGCGCTTGTTTTTGAACGAATAGAAGCAAGCACACCATTGAAAGTATTATTTCGTAAAGTTCAAATTATTTACATGTATCAATCCATAAAAAGCTGCCGGGTGGCCTGAAATCGGTCCGTCGGTTTGTCAAGCTAAAGCTTCTTAAGCTTGATACGGTTTTAAGGTATAAATACACAGATGGCCTTTTATTAGCGCAGTATCCACCCTAGGCTGTTTGAAACGGATTCGACCCTCATTCGCAGGTGAGTTAAAGAAGTTTCTAATAAAAAATATAATCGACAATTGGTCACTGGTTATCAAGGTTTAAAAACCACTCAAGATTAAGGTTAATGAATTTCAATTGGCTGATGAGACAACACTGTGATGATCATTAATGATTGGAATTGGGCAGAAATTGATTATTTAAGAGCACAGTTCAACAAGAATTTGTTTACATTTGATTTGAAAACGATTGCGTTATAGTCAAGTTGGAAGCACCTCGCGACACAGCGTTCAACAAACGGGTAGATCTAGGAAAGAAATTTTGTTCATAGAAGTTTTGTTTAGCTTTATACACATACTAGAATGGGTGCCCGGCGTTGCCCGGGTATTTGGAGGTGTACGTTGAGCAAAAAAAAAAAAAAAAGCGGCCAACTTTTTAAAACTTTGATCCCTATTATGACCCCCTTAACATTTATTATTTGGGATCAAATGAAGTTATTAAGTTAGATCCATGTACAAGGAACCTATATCTAAAATTTCAAGTGTTTAGACTAAAGGAGTTTGGTAGAGTTCTCAAAGGTCAAATCGTTGAACTTTGACCCCTTAATCGACAAATTTCTGGCCGAAAACCGATCACATCGATGTTCCCAAATCTCAGTACCCTGTATATCAAATTTCGAGTCTGTAGTCTAAAAATTGACAGAGATATTGCGTAGGGAAATGCACACACACACACACACACACACACACACACACACACACACACACACACACACAGATAGACAGCCACTTTAACTTTTTATAGATATACTAACATTTCAGCCCGGCGTTGCCCGGGTGTTTGGAGGTGTATGCTGACCAAAAAAAAAAAAAAAAACCCAAAAAACAAAAAACAAAACAAAACAAAACAAAAAAAACAGTCAATTTTTTAAAAAACTTTTACTCCTATTATGACCCCTTAACATTTATTGTTTTGGGCTCAAATAAAGTTAGTAAGTTAGATCCATGTCCAAGGAATCTATATCGAAAATTTCAAGTGTTTAGACCCAAAATTGTCGGAGGAGTTTGGTAGAGTTCTCCAAGGTCAAATCGGTGAACTTTGACCTCTTAACAGCCAAATTTCTGGCCGAAAACGGATCACATAGATTTTCCGACATATCAGTACCCTGTATATCAAATTTAGAGTCTGTAAACTGAAAATTAACAGAGTTATTGCGTAGGAAAATGTACACAGATACATACACACACAGGCAGACACTTTCACTTTTATAGATATACTAGCAGGGGTGCCCGGCGTTGCTCGGGTGTTTGGAGGTGTATGCTGTGCAAAAAAAGCAAAAAAACAAAAAAAATGATTAATTTTTTAAAACTTTGACCCCTATTATGACCCCTTAACATTTATTGTTTCGGGCTCAAATCACTTTATTAAGTTAGATCCAGGTTCAAGGAACATATATCTAAAATTTCAAGTGTCTAGACCCAAAATTGTCGGAGGAGTTTGGTAGAGTTCTTAAAGGTCAAATCGTTGAAATTTGACCCCTTAACAGCCAAAGTTCTGGCTGGCACCCGTCACATCGATTTTCCCAAATCTCAGTACCCGGTATTTCAAATTTCGAGTCTATAGACTAAAAATTGACAGAGTTATTGCGTAGGGAAATGTACACAGACAGACAGACACACAGACACACAGACAGACAGACAGACACGTTCACTTTTATAGATATATAGATAGAGAGCAAGGAAATTGTCCACAATTGCTGTAGCTATATACGGTATGATGACGTTCGCACACCGGTTCCCGTCAGATCACCGAAGTTAAGAAAGCTTGAGCCTAATATTAAAATGAATTGCATTTAAAATCTCTAAACTTTTGCTGTTGCCAACGATCTTTGCCACTTCTTCTGGTCATTGCATTCTATAATTTTGGACATTGCTTTCGATATTGCAATTATTAACCAGTATGAGCCATAAAACTATACCATTCGAATCGTGCAACTCGGAATAAATATCCTTTTCATGATGTTCTTATCTATGTTGTTTAAAAATATTTCTTCAACTCTAATTTTAAATATATGTGCTAATTAGTAAAATTTACAGTTATTGGTGATGATTATTTTATTTATGAAGAGATGAGCCATGCATCGTAAATTCATGGATTAAGGAAAAAAAAAAACTTTACATTTCTTGTATTCTTTGTTTTAAATAATAAATTTTTTGATTGAGATTGTCAGACTGACTTCCTCATCTTGGTTGTAATCGTCACAATGTTTCGGCCGTTTTGCCCTCCGGCCTTCATCAGGTGTTGTGACGATTACAACCAAGATGAGGAAGTCAGTCCGACAATCTTAATCAATGAAAACACCTCATCTCAAAAATACAGACAATTACCAATAAATTTTTTGTTTAAAATTTTTATTTTGCTCTATCTTGTATATTGAGCTATTTTATTAGGCTGGGATCGTCTTGTATAAATAATATTTCTTGTCAACAATATTTTATAATCATTAATTAATTAATCTCTAGTATAATTGATCTCATTGTCCGGGTCTGTTTGTCTGTCTGTCGGTCTGTCTGTCTCTCTGTCTGGCTCTCTGTCTGTCTGTCTCTCTCTCCCTATATATATATATATATATATATATATATATATATATATATATATATATATATATATATATATATATATTAAGTTTGTTTTGAAATATCGTTACTTTCAATGTATACCGTTTTCGTTTAACGGGTCTAGATTGTTATTTTAAAAACCAGTTACCGTTCATTTTGAGTTAAGCTCAATGTATCTATTTAATAGTTGCAGAGCATATATAGTGCAAAGTTTTCTTGAAAATTCCAAGACTCAGGTTTTCTTTTTATAATGTTCGTTTATTTCCTGGATTTTTACATTACAGCTGTTTCATTGATGAGTAGGCAATTTTACGATTTATGTTTCCATAAAAATATCCTGTCCCCACCAACTTCTTCAAATGTTTATCCATTAGATTTTTACAACAAAAGGTATATTTTTAACATGCTGAACGTCATATTCGGGTAAAAAGATTTCCAAAGCCATGCCTCGTTACTTCCTCCATCTTTTGGTGTTATGCGAAGATAGTTTTCCGTTTTAATCCGTAGTTTTGTAGTTTTCCCCTTCCCCAATTTTATAATTTATATAATTTTATTTCTATATTTATGCGTGTTTATTTTAATATTCTTTTTTTGCTTGGTGTTTGAATTCGTATTATTACCCGATCCTTCTGTTTAAAGGGGAGGTCACTCTCATGGTATCATTTTTTATATCTAAGATTACCTCCCTTGCATCTTTTTTCTTTCCTTATTATACGTTTCGTTTTTACTATTTTTTCCTAATCTGCTCTAGTTCGTGAAATAATATATCTGTTTCTGTGTAAACTCAGCAAAATAACCTTCTTAGTGACACACAATATGGTTTCCGTTCTGCTAGATCTACAGCAGATGTGCTTACAGTTATATCGCATAGGATTAGCGAATTTCTCGACAGAGGCAACCTTTCTAGGGCAATTGCTCTTGACATATCAAAGGCCTTTGATAGGGTATGGCATAAAGGTTTACCACAAGATCTCCAACTATGGTATAGCTGGAAATGTCTTCTCAATTATTAAATCATTTCTCTCTGATAGGTTCAGAAGAGTAGTAGTTGATGGGCAAAAATCAGAAGCTCACAGTATAAATGCTGGAGTCCCTCAGGGGTCCATCCTGGGCCCAACCCTTTTCCTGATCTACATTAATGATCTTCCAAATCACATCCTTACATCATTCGTAGACATTTATGCTGACGACACTAGCATCTATGGTAGCACATCTAAGACAGTAAACGACCAAGTTCTCTTCGATTCTCTCTCCTCTGATCTTGATCACGTTGTACAATGGGGAAAGGAGTGGCTGGTTACTTCTAATGCATCTATAACCAAGCTTCTCTCTTTACATCATCAACGTTCTGATCCCCATCTGGCATCAATTGAAATGAATGGCTCTCGTCTTGGGGAGGCCTCAAGTTTTGACAGGCTTCTGGGTTTGACCTTTACTCCTGATATTAAATGGAATACGTACATCAAATCTGTTGCCAAGGCCGCTGGAAAAATGGTCAGATCCTTCTATCGATCCAGTAGATATCTCACTGCTGATGCAATTCTCTATCTATATAAGAGCCAGATACGTCCAAGAATGGAATACTTTGGCCACATATGGGCAGGAGCTGCTAGAAAGGACTTGTCCTGCCTTGATAGGGTTCAAAATAGACTTCGTGGCCTGGTGGGAGATGTTCTTTTCTCTTCGCTGCAACCTCTATCTCACAGAAGAGATGTTGCGAGTTTGTTTCTGCTTTATTGTTATTTTCATGGAAAGTGTTCAACTGAGCTTCAATCTATGGTCCCCCCTCGCCAAACTTTCACAAGAAACACTAGACTAGCTGAAAATATTATCAATAATTTTCCACACTCTTTATCTGTGCCTAAACCTAAACATAGATTCCATCATCAAAGTTTCTTTCTTAGAACTGCACGCCTGTGGTATTGTCTTCCATTTTCCTGGTTTCCAGCTGTCTATAATATGGTTGTCTTCAAGTCCAACGTGAACAAGTTTCTGATGAGCCGTTCCACTTAAGTTAACAAATTTACCGAACTTCCATTACTATCGATTACTATATTGTCCTTTTGACTACTGTACACTCTTTAACCCTTATCCTTGAGTGGCCTATCGGCCTTGATAAGAGGCGACGCCTATGTGAAAAAAAACACCCGTTGATTACATCTAGTCTTTTGTTTAATAATTTTTTCTTTTAATATTAATATATGGTAAGATTCTAATATACATATGTTGCATCTTTTCGATTTGCTAAGTTTATATTTTTCCCCTTCATCAATCTTAATTTATATTCAGTTTTATTTTTCTTTAATTTCTTAATCCATCCTGCTAGAGTGGGTGAGTTTTTCTTTGGTTTTTTTTCCGGTTGTTTTCGTTATTACTATTGGTTCTGTTTCTATTTTCGTTATAGTAGTTGTGGTTGTCACTATTGTTAAGATCCTTTCTACCGTTGTTTTCATTTTTATTTACATTGTTGTTGTTTTCGTTATTTTTGGTGTTCTTTTTTTTCTCAGTTTCATTTTTAAACGATGCTAGGTGATTACGATATCTGTCCTTAAAGCAAGTTCCGGTGCTCCCCAGATATACTTTAGTTTCATTATTTGTTATAACTTCCCATTTGTATACTACGTTTGAAGTCAAAGAGTTCCCCCTCATTTAACATTCAGTTACATTCTTTTACATTGTTAGATTAATTTTCTGTCCTATTTCTGTTTTTCAAATATTTGTTTAATTTTGTGTTATTTGAGCCAATTATGATATTTGTTAAGTTAGCAGACGTTGAGAAGGAATAACTTAAGGATAGCTTAACACAGTTTTTATTAATTATCTTACTTAGTGTACTATATTGCGGGAATATTTTGTCTATAATTTGGTAAAATTCCCTCGGGATTTTATTTTTTATATGGTGGCTGAACGGTCTATTGGACCACATCTGGCTCTTCCTTCTATTTTTCTTTTTAACGTCTCTTTCAGTTTTATGGTCTATCTTTTCATTTTTCTTTTTTGTGTTTATTGTATATTTTATTTTTTACATTTACATTGTTTATTGTTCTTTCTGTACTTATGTTATTGTTTTGAGTTTCCTTAACAAATTTAATTTGTTCTTTATATCCTGATCTAGCTAAGGCTTGTTTTTATTGAATAATTCTTTGTTTTGTGATATTTTTCATATTCTTTTTGAGATGCAAGGTATAAGTGCTTTTTCATACTATTCGGATGCTTGGACTTGTGATCTATGTAGAATAGCGTTTGGTTGGGTTTATGGTAGGGTTCATAGGAGTTGTTGTCTAGATTCAGGGTTATGTCTAAGAAATTTACACATTTATCGTTTGGGTCTATTGTTATATCTTGGTTCAGTTTACTGAAGAATTGTTTAATTTTTTTTTCAAATAACCTATTTGTTGAGTTCAAATAGAATGATGCATCATCCCGGTATAGTCCTCCTCTTAGTCCTGGAATCTTTTTATATAGTTCATTTAGTATATAAAGGCCTACAAGTTCCGTTACTTGTGCACTATCCGGCGAACCTATTGTGACGTCAAAGTTGAAGTTTCTGTCCTTTCTGGTCCATAGTTTTTTTATCATATTTAATTAGAGTTCTTCTTGCTAGTCTTATAATGTCTAATTATAAATTTGTTATCATTGTTAGTTTTCTAGCTAGTTATAGTGCTTCCTCGAAGAGATTTGGTAAAATAGAGGGGTAATATTAATCTATATCAAACATAAGAAATTTTCTATTTTTGCCTTGGGGTAGTGGGGCGAACCATTCAATTACCTCTTCCGATGATTTCCACAGGTTATGGTAAATTTTGTTTTTTAATTAAGGTAGGATTTCGTCTAGTATTTTTTTGGTAATGTTTCCCAAATCTGAAATACATGGAGAAATCAGTCTAATGCTAGGATTATTGTTGAATTCTGGTTTATGATCTTTTAGGGTAAAACGTGGGCACAGTGGTGTATATCCCTCTATCTTATCCTGTATGTTCATTTTTTCACTTATTTTTAAGGTTTCAGAGTTTATACTATTCAGTTCTTCATTGCTTGCTACTCTATAGTTTTTATTGAGTTCCTTCATTATTAGGTTGTTGTAGGTTTCAAAATCCATGCTGTATATATTCATGGTTTTGTCTGCTGGAATCATCAAGTTCGGATTGTCTTTAATATTTTTAAAGGTATTATTGATTTT
This sequence comes from Euprymna scolopes, assembly GCF_053919585.1. Taxonomy (NCBI): domain Eukaryota; kingdom Metazoa; phylum Mollusca; class Cephalopoda; order Sepiida; family Sepiolidae; genus Euprymna; species Euprymna scolopes. The sequence continues at coordinate 174,343,389 of NC_136487.1, read as the reverse complement.
TTCCACAGTATATTAATGCTCAATTATAAAATTTGATAATTTTGTAAGTTACTTTTTAAGTCTACCATTTTTGATTTAAAACTCATTGGTATATGAAAATTTACTGAATTTCACGAACTCAGTATAATTACATATAGGTCTCTCTCTCTCTCACTCTCTCTCTCTCTCTATATATATATAGAGATATATATATATATATATATATTTAAAGTGATGATTGTGTAGGTTCAACGAGAGAAAAAAAGTGTAACCATAAATAATCGTGGGGTTTTCAGCTTTTTATCATTTTTTATTTAAAAAGTATTTTTATAACGCCTATACACACATTTAACACGTTTTATTCTAAAATCTGTCATTGTTTTCTTTCTTTAGTTTCCTCCTTGCCACTTCGTTTCACTGCATACCTTTGCATCTTAACTGTCTGTCTGTCTGTCTGTCTGTCTGTCTGTCTGTCTCTCTCTCTCTCTCTCTCTCTCTCTATATATATATATATATATATATATATAAATATATATATATATATATATATATATATACAGGGTGTCCACAAATATATATATATATATATATATATATATATATATATATATATACACGTGTGCATATATATTTTTGTAACGCGTTTCAAGCCTTGTTCAGCTCTCTTCAGATAGTTTTATATAAATGTTTTAAAGTGAAAGTTTGAAATGTTAATTTGGAGACCAATTTACATCTGATAACATGAATATGTTTTTCAGAGAAATGTCAGTCTAAGACTTTCTGTCTCCAAGTTTCACTGTGTTGTAGAGTCCAATATATATAAATTTAAAAATAATAAATAAATAAATTAAAAAAAATATATATATACGCACACACACACGCACACACAATCACACACACATATATATGTATATACATACACACACACATATATATATACATATATATATATATGTATACACACACATGCACACGTATACGCATGTAGGATCACACACATACATACACCCATATGCATATATATAGAGACATATGCGGGGGCACACACATACACACATTAATATACGCACATACACACACGTATATATCCATCCACACACATATATATATATACATACATATATACACACATATACACACACGCATACATCCACTTACCCATATATATATGTGTGTATATATATATATATACACACACATATATATATATATATACACACACATACACACACGCGTCCACAATTACACACATACATATACATGCACACATATCCCACAAACATATTGGTTAAAGTTTTCTTTGTCTTTCCCAATCCAAACACATCTGTATACGTGTACTCAGTCACCAAATTTAAGTACACACACACACACACACATACACACACAAACAAAATGGAGAATAGATAACAGATGATATATACACACACACGCGCATACACAATCATACACACACATATATACATACGCACACGCATATATACATATGTGTGCGTATATACGCACACCCATACACACGTATACGCATGTAGGTACATACACACATATACACATACCCATATATATATATATAAATAAACAAAAAGTAAGTTGATAAACGAATAAACATTTACTTAAAAGACATCGCATATATTTTCTAATGCAAAGAAAATGGAAATACGTTTCTTAGTAATATTTCATCTTTTTTTTCTATGAAAAAAAAAAGTCATTTACAAACAAGTTCCTTTTCTTCTGCATATTTATTCATTCGCCATTAAATATCAGGAATTTTTGTTTTATCCGTAATTTGTCTTTTACGAATTTACTGCAGTACATTTCTTCTCGAATTTCCTAAGACTTTACCTCCGTCTTAAATCATTTCTATTATAACACGCGATAGCAATATAAATAAACTTATATACAATTCAAGCCCTAATCTTGAAACTTGAAACTGTCTTCGTCTGTTAAATACAATTAAACATGTTCTCCTTTTTCCACTTTTTTGTAAATTATACTTTTGTAAACTATTGCAAATCGTTGTATAATCGCTGCTTAAGAGAATAATAGTTGATGAAAGAAAAGGAAAACTAAGTTAAATAGATAGCATTATGTACCCGGCGTGCACCGGGAAACATTTCTTTTTTTATATAATTTGAACAATGTTAAAAGAAATTAAATAAAAGTAATTTTTATGCACTGGATTTGTATTTATTATGTACCATAAAATTTGAAATATTTATATTTTTGGAACTATTATAATTCATTAATTTCGGTAGAAAAATATTTCTATATGTAAAATAACCAAATAAATATATTTATTTGAAAAAATTAAGTTATAATTCAATTTCTGTGAAAATATGTTTATATGTAAAATATCAAAATGAATTTATTTGTTTGAAAAAAAAAGTTATAATTCATTAATTTTCTGTTAAAATATGTTTATATGTAAAATAACCAAATAAATATATTTATTTGAAAAAATTAAGTTATAATTCAATTTCTGTGAAAATATGTTTATATGTAAAATATCAAAATGAACTTATTTCTTTGAAAAAAAAGTTATAATTCATTAATTTTTCTGAGAAACTAATAATATTTTTGGAATTGCTTGTTACATTAAATAAAGTAGTTGAAGAAATCATAGTCGCATCGATTATCAAATTTGGGAAGGAAATTGAAAATGTTTTTGAAGCTAAATACTAGCATGGATACCCGGCGTAGTCGACATAAAGTTCAGTTTTGGACATACCTACAAAACTAAGGATATTAATCATTTTCATCGTGGGCAACGTCGAGAGTACCTCCTCCACCAACAATTTCAAACATAAAGAACAGATAAAAACATGTAAATGTAACCGCCCCGCTCCCAAAAGAAGTACGTGATACTCTCTCCACCAGATATTTCGGCAGAAGGGATACAAAGAGAAGAAGCTATTCTCCGTATATTGAGCACTTTTTGTTGCTCGTGCGCTGATCCTCTCTCACCAAAAGTAAATAAATAAATAAATGAACCAAAAAAACTTTTGTTTCAATAAAAATAGCAATAAGTGTCGGAGCGAGTGAATAGGCAGACTCTAACCTGAAACGCTAATACAGGGAAAAGCTAACTTGCAAACGACTTTGCCCACTCACTGTAGAAATAATAACGTTTATAAACATTAACGCGTTTGAAAAGTTTAAAAACAAAATGGAATTCCTTTTATTGGTTTGTTTTCTTTTGTTTTTTGTAAAGGCACTTTTTTCACTTTTTTTTTTTGACTTATTTTTTTTTTGAGGGGTGGGGGTAATTTCCCGGAACGCTCGAAGCTTCTATATAGTCGTTTCAAGAATACTAAAAACAAACAAATGAGATCTTTTGAATTTATTCGTAAGTGTTTTTTTTTCTTTAATCTTTGGTACTTTTGCATAATTTGACCAATATTCTAGCGAATTCCCATCAAGCATGGATCGGACGAGACCAGCAATCATCGGTTTCAGCCGAGCGTTGTTCAAATGTTGAAACACTAAATCGACTTTTTATTTTTTTTATTCATTTTTTATTTTTATGTAATGTTTTTAAGTATTTTTTCGGTGATAATCAAGGGGGTATTTTCTGATTAATTATTTATTTTTTTGTAATTCATTGGCTAGGCGTTTGATTAGCCAATGAAAAAACGCTATTGAAATGGAAGCAGACGACTTTCGAATTGTAACAATTGTAAACACAAATGCTTTCTAAAAAAAGACGTGTGTTAAGGATGGTTTCTCCTGGAGATGCACAAATGGATAGTGCAGACAATGAATATCTTTGCGCACCGGATGGTTTTTGCACGATCCAACTTGGAAATTCCAATCATTTATTTATAGGCGTTCGAAATGACTACCCTTAAAAATATGCGAAAGGAATGCGGTAATATATCGGAGCACACTTACACATTTCCTTTACCCTATCTCCCCCCTCTTTGCCGTCGATGACCGTTCAACAGTCGACCAAAGTAAAAGATTCCTAAAGAAATATCCTTATATCGAGAAAGTTTTTCCACCGGCAATGAACAGCTGTAAAAAAAATAAATAAATAAAACTGCTAAATTTTTTCCTGTGCTTTCAACTAACAATTTACGCTTTACGTAAACGTATTTTTACGTATTTTCTTTCATATATATATATATATATATATATATATATATATATATATATATATATATATATATATATATAAATTTATTGAGACTTCCCCCCCCCAAAAAAAAAATTGACTGAATAAAAAGTATTGAAAAAAAAAAAAAAAAAAAACTTGTACTTATACCTAACAATTTACGGTGAAAAAAGTAAAACTTTCATCTTTTCTTGAAGAAACAAAAACAAAAAAATTTTAGTCGATAAATATTTTGCATATATATATATATATATATATATATATATATATATATATATATATATATATATATATGTATAATAAAATAAATAAAAATATTTTCAGTCCTTTAAAGGTTTTGTTATTTTTGATTATTTAAATTTGTTTTTTAGTTCGGTTTGTTTGTTTTTAACGCGTCTATTACAACGCTCGGCTTAAACCGATGATTGCCGGTATCGCCCGATTCATGCTTGACGGGAATTCCCGCGAATACGCGTCAAATTATGCAAGAGTACCGAATATTTAAAAATAAAGCAAAACATCTTTCTATCTACACGAAATTTATTTGAGTTTTTTTTATCTTTCGAACTTCGGAACGTATAAAAAACTCATAAGGGAAAATAACTCTATCCGTTTTATAAACAGATCGATGTCAGAAATAATAATTCCAAATAAATTGAATTAAATATATTATCAATATAATTGTTATTTAAAGTTGATGAAACAACAATCTTAAATAGAACTTAAAACAACGTTCTGTTTAGAAACTTAAACTAACATTTAGTAAAATCGAGTGTACTTAGATTTGAGAAAATCGTTGTGATCGGTTTTCGGCCAGAAATTCGACTGTTCAGGGGTCAAAGTTCACCGATTTGACCTTTGATAACTCTACCAAACTCCTCCGACAATTTTGGGTCTAAACACTTGACATTTTAGATACAAGTTCCTTTGACATGGATCTAACTTAATAACTGAATTTGAGTCCAAAACAATAAATAATAGTGGTGAAAGCAAAAAAAAACAAATTGACCGTTTTTTTTTGCTCAGCATACACCTCCAAACACCCGGGCAACGCCGGGACCCATGCTAGTATATATATATATATATATATATATATATATATATATATATATATATATTACCCCCGCCATATTCATTACTTTTTTAAATCGTATTTTCCTCGTTGCTAACCTTTATTTTCAGTTTTTATTTTTTAAACGATTATGTTGATTGGTATTTATTTAGCCTTATTAAATTTAATAGCCCCCCCGATATATATATATATATATATATATATATATATATATATATATATATATATATATATACGAGCAAAAGTACCCGTCGTTGACTGAGTTCAAAAACAGCCTACAGAAAATGGACTCTGATTCATGAAAGTATGATAGGTTATGAAAAGGAAGGTTGTAAAGAGATAGCTTCGAATTTGGGGGTATCAAAACCCAAGCAAAATATGATGAAAGTAAAAATAAAATAGATAAACCCCATAATTTATTATACCATACCTGTTCACACTGAAACACTTATCACAATATTCTAGGGATCTATATTAAACAAACCTTGTTAAACTTTGTGATATATTTCCATTCTATGGAGGTCAGGCGCGAACGAACAACACATAATTATATTATACCATATTTCTTCAAACTGAAACATAATTATCAAAGTATACTTACGCAGATAGATATGAAAAGTCTTTATTAAAGTTTGTGCCTATTTCCATTCTGTGGAGGCAAGGCGCGAACGAAGACCCCACAATCAAAGTATTATTATGTACATCTATATCAAAAACACTTGTAAACATTTTTTTTTTAATTTTTAAATTTTTTATTTCCATACTTTGTGGACCAGGCGCGAACGCAGACCCCAAAATTTTATTATACCATCCCTATTTAAGTTAAAGCATACTTATCAAAGTATTATTATGTACATCTATATCAAAAACACTTCTAAACGTTTTTTTTTCATTTTTAAATTTTTTATTTCCATACTTTGTGGACCAGGCGCGTACACAGACCCCACAATTTTAATGAATCATCATTATGCCAGATCAAACATACCCATTCCTGTGTGTCGATACATCTTCTATCATTGTATGTAATCAGTTTTCTATAATAGTCAACCATATAGGAGCCTATTCGTGACCAGACACACACAGAGACGTTCAGATATATATATATATATATATATATATATATATATATATATATATATATATATATATATATATATATATATGTATATATATATATATATATATATATATATATATATATATAACTTACTACCTAGCTCTACCTATGTATTGAGTACTGTTGAAGTAAATACTTAAAGTTTACGCAGAAAATTATACTTTCGTATATTAATATATATTATATTATATATATATATATATATTATATATATATATAACCCAAAACTAAATTGAAAAGCGAACAAATATTTACTTAAAAGACATTGCGTATTTCTTATCGAATTTCTTAAAATGTTTCTTTCGTCTGAAATAATTTGTTATAACATGCGATAGCAATATAAATAATTTATACAGAAAGTTACAACTTTAATCTTGAAATTTTGAAACTTGCTTTGTCGTTCAAATGCAAGTAAACATATTTTACTTCTTTTTTGTTTTGTTAATCTGTTGTAAATTATTGCAAATTGGTGCATAATCGCTGCTTCAGAGAATAATAGCATTTATTTATTTTTTATAGTTCTGTTGCGATAAACAAGTAAAGTCAAAGAGGAAGGAAGAGAGAGAGGGCAAGAGGGAAACGAAGTAGACGGAAATTTATGACTAGAATTTGTTTGTATAACAAATAAATATTACCAAAGGCAAGATAAATTACTCTTCTACTTACCTGGATAAAATTTTTGTGTTTACACACTGTGAGAATCTAACAAAAGAACCTCTGTCATAGACGTACGTCAGAAACAGAGATACATCATTGAATTCCTGGCAAAATCTATTGAGAATGGTGGTGACTATGTAGAAAAATAAATGCTCATTTTGATAGTACTACTCCCGTCTTCGTAGCTTCTTAACTTTTTTTTTTAGTTAAAAATAGGAGGCTTTACTTTTTGAACGATACTAATAAAACAATAAGATGGCGGACATGAAACGGTCATCTTTGGAGTCTCGATAATCGCTCCAAATTCGAAAATTAAGCAAAGCTCTGATAGAAATCAACCCAATAAATGTTCCAGTGTCATTTACTTAGTTGATTTGTATCGGATTGTGAAACCATTCCGTAAAAAACAACCGCAACGATTTGTATTTTTTTTTACAAAGGAGTCACCACTTATCAAGGCCTGGAGGCCACATGAGGATAAGGGTAAATAAGCGTACAGTGGTCAATGGGACAATGACGTAATAATTGTTAGTAGTGAAAACTTGGTAAATTGGATTACTTAAAGGAAACGGCTCATCAAGAACTTGTTTACATTGGACTTGAAGACAACCATATTATAGTCAGCTGGAAAGCAGACAAAAGGAAGAGAGTTCCACAGGTGTACAGTTCAAAGAAAGAAACTTTGTTCATGGAATCTATGATTAGGTTTAGGCACAGATAAAGAGTGGGGAAAATTATTGATCCGAATTTGAATTCATCGCTTTTATCGAAATTGATGAATCTTTCTAAAATAAAAATTGGACGAATTTTCTTTTAAACATAAGATAACCAGATAGATGGAAGCTTGGGTATCCAGTGTAGACAAAAGTACTGTATTATATCAATATTTCTATATAAAACCTTCTGTTCTACACAATAAAAAGTTTCTTTTTTACTTTCCTCTTTTCCTGTCACTTTATGATGACTGTGATTTTTTTTTATGGGAGTAGGGTTAACTAGAGAAATGCATAAAGCCGAGGGGGTAAATGACGGAGAAAAGGTTGATAATGGTTACCCTAACCCCTTCAAATGAACCAAATGAGTGTCTATTTCTAGCAAGGACTTACTCTATTAGATATTTATATGTGTGTATGTGCGTGCGCGTATGTGTGCGTGTATGTGTGTTTGAAAGGTGTTTCTAAAACGTCTAGATATTCAACGACAACCATTATTTTTTTTATTACTTTTTTTGATTACAAGCATAAATGATCTGAAAAAATAATGGCCGTCAGAATTTTCTTTGAAGAGTGTAAATGATCTAGACATGAAAATCGTAACTTGTTATTGAATTGCTAAATTGTCTACTTATAACGGATCAGAAATAAGTTCGAACGCGATGGAAGTGCTCAGAATTTTAGAAACTTTGTACCAAACCTACCGAACCCGATCGGACACGCTTAGTAAACAACATTTGACAATGCGAATCACTTAAAATGATTCCATCAACGCCGGGCAACACTTCAAGACAAATTGCTCTTTGTTGCAATTGAAATCTAACATCCATTTTTACCTCAAATTATTCATGTTTGAAAAAAGAAAGAAAGAAAAATAAGTGAGCTGTTAAAGTGTGTATACATTCCAAGGAACACAAGGCATATATATTTTCATGTATATACATAAAGCGACAATAAGGCCACCATTCGCCCAATGGAGGATTGTTGTCATATTTGGGCTGGTGCATCTGCTACTAGTCTCTCGCTCCTAGACAAGGTTTAAAAGAGAGTCGCCAATCTGATAGGCCCTGAACTGGCATCTAAGCTTCAGCCTCTGTCCCATCGACGAAACGTTGCACCCCTCTGCCTGTTCTACAAGTATTTTAATGGTGAATGCTCTGGCGAACTGCAGACACTTGTGCCCCCCCCACGACGTAGACACCATCGACAAACCCGACAGGCAGGTAAATATCACCCCCACAGAGTAGAGATCTCTAGATGTAAAAGATCTTTCTACTCCAGTAGTTTCTTCCCCAGAACTGCTAGACTCTGGAATTCCATTCCAGGTCCCTGCTTCCCAAACTGTATTGACATGCAGAAGTTCAAGTGTAACGTGAGCCGACATCTTGCTGCCCAAATCCCTACATAGTACCCCAGTAGTTGTTGCCCCTGATAGTAGCCCCTACACCAAAATGGCAATGTGCCTTGCTTGGGGTGAAAATGTAAAAAAAAAAACTAAAAAAAAAAAAAAAAAAATCAATATGTTTAAAAATAAATATTAATTATTAAATAATCATCAATAATTATTTTTAAAACTATTGTGTCTCAAACTTATGATCTCATAAAGGTGTGTGATAATTACTGCCAGTCGAGGGATTGGAAGCCAGTCTAAAAGCCATTCCATTCTCGACTTCATAGACTGCCATTCAGCAACCAGGTTACTTACACGAGAATGAATGAAATCAAGTTCTATAAATACCGATTTGGTGGGAATAAACAGTAAACAATCACACAGTATTCAACGACAGAATATTCTATTGCGTTATATGTGACTACTTATCCTAAAGTACGTTTTAAATGGGTCTTATAACAATAATGATGTCCCTGTGCAGTCTTGAAAGACAATGGACAGCCCCTGTAAAGGTAGCTGCGTGTGATTATGAGGCAAGGGTTGCGCAACTCCAAACACAACTCTCCTGAATAGGTACTGCTTGAATCCAGTGGCAAGTTCAATGGAAACAATGTCGAAATAAGAAAGGAGCACATACAGTCTCAACGTTGCTTAATTTCGGTTTCAAACGGGAACCGGTGTGTCAACGTGATTATACCGCACTTAACAATAATATATTTTAAATAAATATTTATAATTATTTTGAATTGATTCCCGCTGTTTTGAAACGATTAACAGAGCAAAATAATGTAAAATACTAATTTCTAATAAATTAACGAAACTCGACAACCAAAAGCTGAAACGGAGAGACCAGCTAATGAGAGACAAGATAGCGAGTGAGAATGACCCTTTCTCTACCCACTAGAGTCACGCGAAACAAACTACTAATTCACTCACGCACTAACAAAGAGCAGCGTATTAAAACAGAGAAGAATCATAATAGTTAAGCAAATCTAAACACGATGTTGCACTGCTTTCCGAACTCGCACACATATTCACAAAGGCAGAAAAGAAACATATAAACATACATGTCTTCTACTCTGCAAATTGTCTGCAAAAACGAAAACTTTTATTCAATCAAATTAAATTTCAGTATAGATTTGTTTGCACACAGACATATATTACATTACATGAAAGTATGTATATATCTAATTTATAAAACTCACTATATCTGTCTGTCTGTCTGTTTATCTGTCTCCATATTTTCAAACTCTATCTCTTCCGAAACTAAAAGTCGCAAGCGGCGCTAGGGGCCTCAAATGGTTCTATTTTTTTATGGATCGAGTGCGGAATAGTCTATGAGTAGGTAACACAGGTTAGTTCCGCCACAACAGTTTAACGAAAGCGATTTTTTTTATTGGTCTACTTTAGCAAATCGACAGCGTTTTCTACAAGATGATTGGAACGTGCGGAAATAGCAGAAAATTTTCATGATGTACTTAGAAGACTAGATTGATTTGTGAAAGAACTGCTGATTGCACACCACACTGCACGGATGACGATGACATTTTGGTTTGTAAAGACGATTCTCACCATTGAAGGGAGTGAGAAATTCCTTGCACACCTTTTAAGTCTTTGATTCACTCAATTTTTAAAGTTGCAATTGATGGCAGCTAGTCATCTTACACATTCTGCACTATTCCATTTCGTCGGACACAAATTGGAGTTAATTATTCCCAAGCAGCAACTTTATGGCAACCAACCTGCCATATCTACTACCACCAGGAAGCGACGTCTACGATTTTCCAGCCACTGCCAGATGAGCAAGAGCTGGAAGAAATGTATTGCTGTGGACTCCATGGCATAGGTGCATGAGCATAGGACAACCTAGATTAACTTACATCCAGAAAATTGCACCTGATGTCAAGTGTGATCCTGAAGATTTGAAGCAGCTGATGGGAGAAACGGAAATCTGGAGAGTTACATTGGTCCGGGCAAGGAGCTCGACCACAGAGGCAGTAGATAGATTCCCAAATATGGCTGGATTACAGAAAAGATTGTGAATTTTATTCAAGATTTCGTGACATTTTTGGGTGCATCCTGTCATCCGAATATACGACGATTCTATTTTTTGTAAAACATGTACATGATTAAATACAGCGAATAAAGCTTCACTTTAATATTGTAGGAATGCGCAAGTGATAAATAATAATAATTTAATAATAATAATAACTGAATAATAAGCCAGAAGCAATCTCCGTGATCATGAATCCGGTTTTATTATCCCCTATCTGTTTCATTTTAATCAGGACGGAACGGTTAATTCGCGCTTTCCCCCAAAAATTAATTAAGTAAATAAAATAAATAAAAATAAAAATGAATGACATAAATGAATAAATGAATAAATAAATAAATGAAACCTTTATTGAAATATAATTCTTGAACAAAAACAAAAAACAACAAAAACAAACTCAAAGCAAAACCTTAAATGAAACGTGAAAAACAGTAACATATTTTTCTAGATGTGTCTATTTAATTTATGCGTTTAACGCTGGACATGCTATTGTAGATTCAAGCGTGACCGATCGACTGACAAACAGAGCTTGTATCGACTGAAATAAATAAACGCTCGTCGCCTCGACTTGATTTTGAGAAAAGATGGCAGCGAGCAATGGACAATGAGCCAGAGGAAGCCTGGACAAAATGAATTATTGCATGATTTATTAGTTACGAATGACACCGTTCCATTGTGGAAGAATAGGGTGACAGGAGGGAGAGAGAGAGAGAGAGAGAGAGAGAGAGAGAGAGAGAGAGAGAGAGAGAGAGAGAGATAACGAAAAATAAAGAAAAAGAAAAGAAAGATGGTGAAAGTAATGAAGAAAATGTAGAGAAAGAAAAAGAAGACAGAGAAAAAAAAAGAAAAATTTAAAAAGGTACACGGACAACATTTCGATTAAATTACGTTTGCACTGGCATCATCATCATCATCATCATCACCATCATCATCATCATCATCATCATCATTCAAAGGTCAGAGGTTACACTTATCGAAACGTTGTACGAATAAAACTCAACACGGGAAGAGTAGTCCGAACAATCCAAATAATCCGAATCAACGTATCAATATTTGAATAAATAAAAAATTCAATGTTGGCAACCTTTTTGTCTCGCGAGACAATGGCCGTCTGCATCTGATGCACTACGACGTCTGCTGTGGTAGACAGTCGGTTATGGAGTTGTCTCTCTAAATGCAGGCAGGACGGTTGGTAAGGAGACCCAGGTTTGCCCAGTTAACCGGGCCCCTTCTTGGCATAGCAGAAAATGTCCGACAGAAAGGCAAGCCAATACGGTGGGAGTCAGTACAGTCTTGCAGTTCTTCACCATCATGCGCCTATCTGCTTTTGTCGGAAGTTGCTCCTCTAGCCTTTGCTTTTCCCAAGGCACCCATAAGGCAGTGGGGCTATTTTCCAATACCTGGGTATATATACATATATATATATATATATATATATATATATATATATATATATATATATATATATATATATATAATATGTGTGTATGTTGTCATTCTTTGTTTACAAAAAAAATGCGTTTCACACAAGGAGTGATTCAATTCAATATTTTTAGTAAATTATAGACACAAAAATCAAAGATAGATAAGTTTTCATTAAATAAAATAATTTCGTTAGTAACATTGTAATTTTGCCAAAGTAATTATAAAGGTAAGTAAAATACAACAGTCTTTAGTCATTCTATAAGTAAGTTCACTTGATCACCTGACCTTTTACACCTGACCCTTTTTCCCTATGATCTTTTCCGCATACCAAATTTCCAAACATTTCCAAGTGTTTGGAACGTTCTTACCGCGACGAGAATTTGTTTTCAAAATATTTAATAAATTAATGAATCTTTTTTCAGTTGCAGGAAAAGAAGCGCGATCGACGTGACATTGGCTCTGTCCTACATGAAATGAACGACACACTCGGACGCGTCCTGGGGACAATGACAGGAAAATTTCAGGATTTGCAGGATTTCTACGTGACCAGCTTAAAGCTATCCACCGACAAAATACAACCGTACATTAAAAACATGAAAATCCTCGCAACGCACGTAAGCGATTTTGACAAATATATAATTCTTCATTCTCTTGTGCAATTTTTTTTTGATTATCGATTTTTTTACCCTTTTTTTTCTTTTTTTTTCATTTTTTTGTTTTTCATTTCTTCGTTTCTTTTTTTTGTTTCTTTGTTTCTACCTTTTTTTGTTTTCATCTTTTCTTTCTTTCTTATTATTTATTTATTTCTCTCTTAAACTTTCTTCCTTTTTCTTTCTTTCTCTTTCGTTTCCTTTTCCGTTTTTCTTTCTGTCTTTCTTTTTCATTGATAGAGAGTCACCACTTATGAAGGCACAAAAGGCACTCAAGGATAAGGGTTAATGAATGTAAGGTTGTAGTGTAGTAATCGTTCATGATGTAAATTAAAGTCTTTCTTTCTTTTCTTTTTCTTTTTTACATTTCAGTTTCCATCATTTCTTTCCTATTTTTTTTCTTTCTTCTTTCTTTGGTTTTCTTTCTTTTCCTTTTTTATTTCTTTGTTTGATTCCTTTCTTCTATTTATATTTCATTTCTTACTTCTTTTCTTTTGTTGTTTCGTCTTTCATTCATTTTAAAAAATTTTTTCATTCGTTCTTTTTTTCTTTCCTTTCATTCTTTGTCTTTGTTTTTACTTCGATTTCCATTTCTGTCTTTTCATTATTGATTTCTGATTTGAACTTCCATTATTTTTTCATTTTTTTCTTTCTATATCTTTCTTCATCCTTCCTTGTCTTTCATTTCTTCCATTCGTTTATTTTGACTTTTCTTTACATATTCTGACGTTTTATTTCTTTCTTTTTCCTCCTCTTTTCATTTCTTTTTCTTTCCTTATTTGTTTTTACCTTTCATTCTTTCTTTTTTCCATATTCCCTTCTTTCATCAGTTTCACTTTTTTTTTGTTCTTTGTCTTCCATTTTTTCTATTCTTATTTCTATTCCGTTTTCCTTTTTCGCATTCTTATATTCCGCCATTTAGTTCTTTTATTCTTCTCCAATTCCACTTCTTTCTTTCTGTTTTCTTTTTTATTTCTTTTTTATTTCTCAATTTATTTCTATTCTTTGGTCTTTCATCTTAACATTCATTGTTTTCTATTTGTTTTTCCCCCAGTTCATCTCCAACATCAAAACAGCCCAAGCAAGCGTCCTTGAACACGCTATCGAATTCTTCACCCCGTTCGCCGTCCAAATGGGCGACACGTATGTCATGCTCATGAACAAAGCACAAGACCGACTGAAGAAATTGTCAGAAACACCAATTCCCGCCATTTACAAATAAAACAAGAACACGTATATTCCTAAGATACGTCCATTTCATTTATTCGTTTAACGATGAAAACAATTAAAACCTTAAGCATGACAGACCAACTACATCCTATTAAAATCATCAGCGTGACAGACAAATCAACATACATGCTTGGATACATCTAAGATTTGTTCATTCAAGTTTATAACAAAGAAAATTCAATTCCAAACTGAAACGTGACTGATCAACGAATGGACAACATTTCTGGACATGGACGTATCTTAAACAATGAAATAGTTCAATCATTATCGAAATAAAAATTACAAGTTCGAAATCATTTTCGAAAATGTTTTATTGTCTTATTTTTGAAGAATATTTTCGACTTTTCGAAACTTTGGCGCCACTTGATTAAAGAAAATAATTGATACTAATGTAATTTTTAACGTATCACTCAATAATTCACGAGCCTAAAAATATAGACATATATATATGACTACTTCATTTAATCACTTAAATTAATATACGAAAATATAATTTTATGCGCAAACTTTAAGTATTTACTTCAGTAGTGCTCAATACATAGGTAGAGCTAGGTAGTAAGGTATAAAATATATATGGCAATTAAGCTACACAGAATATTTTGCATTTCATCCACGCTAGGATTCGTCAGGCTTAATCTATTTTCAATTCAAGCTAGGCTGAAAAGTTACTGAAACAGCTCGCGATATCAACGAAGCGCTTGGCCCATGAACCGCAACTGAACGGACAGTACAATGGTTGTTTAAGAAATTTCGTGGCGGCGATGAGAGTCTTGAAAATGGTGAGCGTAGTGATCGGGCATCGATTAAGAGGCTTAGACAAAGCCAATCCACACAACTGTTCGACAACTTGCTTCTGAATTATACGTAGCGTATATGACAATTTCCAAGCACTTGAGAGAGATTGGAAAGACGCACAAAAAACTTGATAAATGGGTGCGTCACGAATTGGACGATAAGGAAAAGAAACACCGTTATGAAGTGTTATCTTTTCTTTTTTTATGCAACAAGAACAACCCATTTCTCGACCGGGTTGTGACTTTCTTTTCAATAACCGGCGACACTCAGCGTAGTGGTTAGACGTCGACGAAGTTCTCCGACACTTCCCGAAGCTAGAGTTGCACCAAAAGAAGATCATGTTGACAGTTTGGTGGTCTGCGATCTCAGCCATTACAATTTTTTGAATACAGGCGAAACCATTACAGCGGAGAAGTACTATCGACAAATGGATGAAATGCATAAGAAACTTCGATAACACCCAGCATTAGTCAACAGAAAAAGTCCAATTCTCCTCCACGACAATGCCCGACCACACGTTGCTAAATCGACCTTAGAGAAGTTGGACGAATTGAGTTACGATACTCTGCCTTATCCACCATACTCTCCAGATCTCTCTCCCACAGACTACTACTTTTTCAAGCATCTCGACAACTTTCTGCGTGAAAAATGCTTCAAAAACCTAAGCGATATTAAGAACGCCTTCAGTGACTTCGTCGCCAGCAGAACGCAAGATTTTTTATGTTACTGGCATTTATACACTTGTTTATACACTCATTTATACACTTATTTATACACTTGCTTTGCGCTGGCAAAAGTGTGTTCATTCAGATGGTGCTTATTTTGATCAATAAATTTTTGTTTGGGCAGAGATTTGTTTATCTGAATGTTAAAGTTAAAAAACGGCAAGAACTTTCTTATCAACCTGATATTATAGCAACCTAGAAACTGTTTTCCAAAATACGCACTGACACGAGTAAACTATAAGATCTTGTATGATAACAGTTCGTCAAAGCGACAAAGACAATCTGATTATCATCGCGCTGGGAAATTGTTTAAAATAAAGTTCGGTTGCGCAGATCCAAACTCGCTCTCTCGTTCCAACCAGACTAATCCAGCGGCAGGACAGAGTCGAGACAGCTGGGAGAGGGGGCTAAGTGGAATGTAAGAGTTACCGGAACTATCGACGTCCTCCTACAGTGCGTAATGACTCAAAATGGTCATTCATCTGGTATTGACCATATTTGACGTTGCTTAACTTCGGTGATCAATGTGATGATGTCGTATGTAACTAGTAGATCTTTATACATTTGGCCAGCATTTTTTATTTGATTAAACAACGGTGACAATTCCTGTTTCTATTCTGATCCATCCTTTCGAATTGCTGGTTCAATGATCTAATATTATGCTTGATAGTTAACCGAAACTCGTCATATCTGCAAACGTTTTCGACTCTCATGAATATTCGTCGGGCACGTGATTCAGTTACAACATTAAAATTGTTAAATTTATTGAAAGAAGTCGATAAAAATTTCTTCCTTTAAACTCCTTGGTCTAACATCCACTGGCAATATGAACTTGAACAAATACATTGAGGACATTGTGAAGGCTGCTGCTGCTAAGAAGGTGGGTTCTCTCTATCGTGCTAGAAAACTACTCACACCTGAGAGTATACTGTACCCCTACAAGGCTACCCTTTGTCCATGCATGGAGTATTGTTTCCACATCTATGTTGGTGCATCTACCACTAGTCTCTCCTTCTTGGATAGGATCGAAAATAGGTCCCACTTTGTCAACTAGGATCCAACCTCTGTCTCATCGCCGCAATGTTGCATCCCTGTGCCTGTTTTACAAATATTTTAATGGAATGTGCACTGATGAACTCATTGCACTTGTGCCCCCTCGACGTACATATCTCCGACAAGCTCACTTAGCAACAAAATCACACCCCTTCACTGCTGAGATCCTTAAATTCCAGAAAGCTTTCTACTCTAATAGTTTCTTTCTTCGAACATCTAAACTTTGGAATTCCCTTCCTGCTACCCGCTTCCCCGACTGTGCTGATATGTAGAAGTTCAAAAGCAACATAAACCAAAATGTTTTTAATCTTTCTTAGGCATGGGTCTAATTAGTCGCATTTTGTTTGGGGTGAAGGTGAGTCAAAATACTCTATTTTGTTTATTTAATAGTTGGTTAGTTTGCTCGAATTAATAAGGCTTGTTTATGGGAATGCGCAGGTTGCTATCTAAAATAATTAGGATGGCAGAATTTTTTTAAAATATATTTCTGAAATCTTTTTTGGGTGTCATGTGCTATTAAGTGTCAGTAGATTGAGCTGTGAGATAGAGACAGATAACATTTAAGACAGTGAGAAGAACTCGTTCTTGTTATACGATTATATGTTTTGTTGGTGAAGACACATGTTCCCATTAGGCATTTGATGACTTATACGACATTACAAAGTTTTAGTAAATTGTTATCAGGGCTTATTACGTATTAATGTCTTATCTGTTTAGAATTTTTGTAATAAATGATAAATCACAGTCTAGAGTTTTTGCAATAAGGAAATATTTATATATGATATTTTTTAGTTTTCGTTAATTTTATAATTACGATGCATCTGGTTACAGTAGAACAAATTATCTATATATTAATACGATAGCGTGTGTGTTCTTTTGTGTGTCACGCTTACATCCGGGTCGTTTAGTTTCTTCTATTTCTTGTCATAAAAAATTTTCAAAGAATTCTTCATAAGTTTTGGTTTCGGTTTCGATTATAGCTGATGGCACTTAAATCATCTATTTTTCTTTAATAAATAATTTTATCAATAATTCTTCATTAGATTTGGTTTCGGTTTCGATTATGGCTGAAAGAACTCAAGTTATATAAATATACATAAATGTTTTTCATAAGTTTTTATTTCAGTTTCGATTCAAGGTAATGCACTAAAGTCATATCGATATATTTGTTTTTTTGTTTGAGATCGCAACTTTATAATATATAAAAATCAATAGAACATTAACTCTATATTAATATATACAAAATCTGAAAGAATTAAAATATCATATTTATGCGTACAACCGGGTTTTCCCAGGTGTTCGTGCTAGCTTAGATAAATACTTTTGCAGTTTTAACAAAAAAAATCTACAATAATATCAGAGCGTCTCCATTTACACTGAACATCTACAGAATGCCAACATCAATATATTACATATGAATGAGTCCCCTGTGGAATTTCCACAGGTCCTGCTAGTTATTATTATTATTATTATTATTATTATTATTATTATTATTATTATTGTTGTTGTTGTTGTAATAATAATAATAATAATTATAATAATTATTTTTATAGTTATTATTAGTATAATAATAATTATAATTTTTCTTCTTATTTATTATTATTGTGATTATTACTATTATCATAATTATTTATTATTATAATTATGGTTATTATTATTTTTTTTTTATAATTGTTATTTATACTTATCATTGTTGTTATGGTTATTGTTGTTGTTATTATTATAATTGTTGTTATTTTATTGTTGTTATTATTGTTATTATTATTATTATTATTATTATTATTATTTTTAATCATTAGAAGTTCTTACACAGGACATCAGGGATTTTCATGCTTCAGACAAAGCATAAAGCCACTTAATATAAAGAGCTAAATCCTAGTACTTCAAGGTAAAAGAAAATGACAACGATAAATATTGGAACGGATTTTAACCAAATAATCAACAAATCTTTCCTCTTTGTCAGAAACGGCGCCTCTGAATGTGAGGACTAAAGGACAAAAGAATCAAGATTCTCGTAGAAAGTAAACCTAAGATTCACTTACTACTTTCCTTGACACAATTCACTGACAACAGCCGGTGGTGTTCCCTGGAGTCTGGGTGACAACTAATCTCCCAGATTTCCAGTACTCTCAATCCATGTTGGTAACCTTTACACACACACACACACACACACACACACACACACACACACACACACATTAGTGATAGGACATTTCCAATGTTTTTCTCGATTCCGATACAATTACCGATTCCAATTCCGATTCTCTATAAATCCTTAAATATTTAACCGTACAGTTGGTATATTTCACGATTATCGTAACAACAAATGTTAAATATGCAGATATTTTCTGCAACGTAAAAATGTGGGATGAATGATCTGCAGATTTTTGTTTTTTCTGGTTGTTTAAAATCGATAAATATTTATTATTTTAACATTACTAATGTGGAAGATTTTGTTTAAAAAAATCAAATAAAAACAGACAATTAAAAAGAATCGTTTCTTTTTTTGCATCGGAAAATAGGCACAATGTTTTCCGATTCTGATACCAATTCCGATACCCGCAAAAGTCCCAATTTTTCCGATCCTTATTCCGACACAAAAATTTATATATTTTTTCTGGGTATTATTGGCCTTTTCGTTCTTGATGTTTTCCTTCAATTCTTGCAGTGATATTTTGGACACCCTAACTCTGCAGTATAGAAGGAACACATCAGAAACGAAATAAGGAAGTTAAATCAGACACACACACACACACACACACACACACACACACACACACACACACACACACACACACACACACACACATATATTATATAAAAAAGTGAATGTGTGTGTGTGTGTGTGTCTGTGTCTGTGTACATTTTCCTACGCAATAACTCTGCCAATTTTTAGTCTACAGACTCGAAATTTGATATACAGGTATTGAGATTTGGGAAAATCTTTGTAATCCGTTTTCGGCCAGAAATTTGGCTGTTAAGGAGTCAAAGTTCAACGATTTGACCCTTGAAAACTCTACCAAACTCCTCCGCCAATTTTGGGTTTAAACACTTGAAATTTTAGATATAGGTTTCTTGAACATGGATCTAACTTGATAACTTGATTTGAGCCAAAACAATAAATGTTAAGGGGTCATAATAGGGGTCAAATATAAAAAAATTGACCTCTGCGATCTCTACCAAATTACTCAGACAATTTCAGGTCTAAACATTTGAAATTTTACATAAAGGGTATCCAGGGATAGGGTAAGCTTTTTAATCGGTTTGGGTCGGAAATTTGAGCTACCAATATATAAATGCATGTATGTATGTATGTATGCATGTATGTATGTATGGATACAGTTTAACGTCTTGTCCAGGACTATTTTTTTTGATATATAGAAATCTATATACATACAGGGTCGTGAAAAAAAATATTCAGTCGAATCCCCCAACAAGTGTTAAGAAAAACGCTGTAACTTTATTCTTGTATGTATGTATGTATGTATGTATGTATGTATGTATGTATGTATGTCTGCCTAAAACTTTCGACAGAGGCGACGGATTTTCACAAGATCAGTATTGTTTGGAAGCTCGACCCTTCAGACGACAAATACCGAAAAATTGGCTAAAACCATTTGATTATGCAGTTTTGTAAAAAAAAGAAAAGAAAAGAAAAACGCATACATATAAATAAACATACATATAAATAAACATACATATAAATAAACATACATATAAATAAACATACATATAAATAAACATACATATAAATAAACATACATATAAATAAACATACATATAAATAAACATACATATAAATAAGTATACATAAAAATAAACATACGTGCACTACCCGTTTAAAGAGATTTTTTTTGTTAATGAAAACAATGCAAAAAAAAAAGATAGGATATTTTTAAAAAATAAGAAAGAAAACTAATGTGCACACAAAAAATAAAAGTCAATTTTAATTTCTGCGCGCCTTAAAATAAGCATCCAAAAATTATTTTGTCACAAAGGAAAATTACAAACAGTTTTTTTTTTATTTCAGCAAAAGTATTAGTTACGAATTAGTAGGTTAAAGTGTTAATACAAATAAAATGGATACAGTTTAACGTCTTGTCCAGGACTATGTTTTTGATATATAGAAATCTATATACATACAGGGCGGTGAAAAAAAATTATTCAGTCGAATCTCCCAATAAGTTTTGAGAAAAAAACGCTGTAACTTTATTGTTGTTGCGGGTTTCGTGAATACATCAGCGATATTTTGTTCTGATGATATGTAATTCATAATAATGGATTCTTTATTCACCTCGTTTTTATGAAATGGTATTTTATATCTATATGCTTAGATCTTTGGTTGATTATCGTGTTCTGTGCTAAGACTATACTGGCTTGATTATCACAATTAATTACTACGGTGCTTTTAGTTAATTCTGGCTCTAAAATAGTCTTTATGATATTTATAATGTAGAGTGCTTCCTGGGTCGTGTGTGTGATTTCGATAAATTCTGCTTCACACGTAGAGAGAGAGAGAGAGAGAGAGAGAGAGAGAGAGAGAGAGAGAGAGAGAGAGAGATACAATCTGTTGCTTTTTAGATTTCCATGAAATAATAGGCCCATTTTCTGAGAGTCTGAAACAATATCCAGATATACTCTTGCGAGCTTCGTCGTTTCCCCAGTCTGAATCCGAAAAACCTTCTAATTTTAGGGAATTTCTTGATTTTCTAAATACTAACTTCTGTTCTTTAGTTCCTTTTAAATAACGCAGGACTTGCTTAGCTCTGTTTAAATCCTTCATTGTCGGTCGTGATAATTTTTGTGACAGTTTTGTTACTGTATAGCATATGTTATGCCTGGTTGCAGTCATTAAATATATAAGACTACATATAATTTCGCGGTATTGTGTGTCATTTATTATTTCAGAATCTGTGTGTATATTTTTATTAATATCATTTTCGACCCGTGTAGAGCGTTTCTTGCACTCTCCGATTCCAAATTTTAATAGTATTTTGTCGATGTATCTCGATTGAGTCATCGTAACAAGTCCTTTGCTTTGAGTAAATTCTATCCCCAGAAACCAGGATATTTTGCCAAGATTGGTCATTTTGAATATTTTACTTAATTTGTTCTTAATATCAGTTAACATTATGTCACAATTTGATGTGATTAAAATATCATCGACCCACAAAACCAAAATCAGTAGTTTATCGTCTTTGTGTTGGGTATATAAACAGGGGTCTACAGCGCATTGTCTAAATTGTTGTTTAATTATATAATCATGAAATACTGTATTCCAACACTGAGCACTTTGCTTTATAATAATGACTTGTTAAGTCACCACACGCTATTTTTATTTTTCATTATAAATCCCTCTGGAGGGGTAATATAAATTTCACAGTCTATTGGGGGCATTCAAATAAGCATTTTTTACGTCCATTTGATGGATGTATAGGTCATATTGTGATGCGATTTGCAGTAAAATTCTGATTGTCGTAAGGTTTGTGGTCGGTGAAAACGTAGAAAAATATTCTATACCGTAAATGTGAGAGTAACTTTTAGCAACAAATCTAGCTTTGTACTGTTCTACGCCAGATGCTGTAGTCTTTTTTGTAAAGACCCATCTTGTAGAAATAACATGTTTATCTTTTTCATTTTCGGTTAAGGCATCTATTACTTTTTCATGGCAATTTTCCATTCATCACAATGTTCTGAATTAATTGCTTCATTAAATCTTTTTGGCGCACTTTCCATTGAATAGCAATAGTCGATTTGATAATCTTTTATATTGTCGACCACAAGAAATCGGGTCGCCTTCTATTTCTTTTAGGATATCTTTCGACTTTTTCATCATCATCATCATCATCATCATCATCATCATCATCATCATCATCATCATGGACACTCTTGTCTCCGTCATTTTTATTGTCTTCGTTTGTTTTAATTATTTGAGGGAATATAATTTCATCTTCTTCATGTGACGGGTTTTCGTCTGTAAAATTAAGCGTGTCTGTGAATTTTACACATCGGATTCTTTTTATTTTATTTTTTTCTGAAAAAAAATACTAAATTGGCTGGACTGTTTTTATCGTATCCAAGAAATATACCTCTGTCGGCTTTAATATTCAATTTACTCTTTTTCTCTATATATGCGAAGCAAGTTGAACCAAATATATGCATTCTGCTTAAATTTGTTTTTTTTTTTTTTACCGCAGAAAGATTCATATGGAGTTTTAGATAGTGTTTTGTTAAAGCACCTGTTGTGTATATAGGCTGCCGCCATAAGTGCATACGTCCAGAGGTTTTTAGGGAATTTTGATTCAATGAGTAGGCATTTTGCCATTTCAAAAAGTGTCCGTCACGCACGTCCAGCAGTCCCGTTTTGGTATGGCGATCTAGGAGCTGATGTTTCATGCCTGATATGATGGTTAATTAGTAAAAGTTCAAAGTCGTTATTGGTGAATTCCGTACCGTTGTAAGAGCGAATACACTTGACTTCACCGTAGGGAGCCGTGTCGGCTAGATATTTTTTAGTTGCTAGCAGGGTATCAGATTTGCTCGTTAAAAAGTAAACCATTATCAAACCTGAATGGTCATCTACGAAATTTAACACATATCTATAATGTTCTCTGACCATCGGTTCCACGGGACCGTTCAAGTCACAATGCACCATTGATAGGATTTTTTTGGCCTTTTTGTCTGATATCTTGCTTTTATAGTTTGTCATTTTCCCTTGCGTACAGACGTCGCAGTTGAAGTTCTTGATGTTTGTATTTTCATTCCATCAACTACAGTCGGCAACTTTTTGATATCAGGAATATTGCAGTGCCCAAGAATGTTATGCCATGTATGTAGATCATGGCAGGCGGTTTTTGATGGGACTACGCTATTTTTATAATAGTCTTCAATTTTCTTTAATGTCGAATACAGTTCCATTCGGGTATACCAGTTTTGATTTATTGGGGCTAAAGTTTATATTTTTTGTGGCAGCTTGTACAGAAAATATATTTTGTTTAAATTTTGGGATTAGAAGAGCGTTTTCTAGAATACAGAAACACAGTTCACCTTTATTGTTCCTTAGCGAGATTTTCGCATTGCCTCTTTTCAAAACGATATCATTTACTCGACTCCCGTCAGCTAGTTCTACAAAATGATTTTGTGGCTTAAAGTTGGGGTCAAAATTGATAAAATCAGATTCATTTGTAATCACATGTGCCGTGGCCCCACAATCGACAAGAAAATTATTATTGTTTGTTGAAGCATTAAACATACACGAAAATAAAAATGTATGTTCGCTAACAGAGCTCTCTATATTTTTAATGGAGTTGCCATTTTGAGTCCTGTATCTACATTGGAAACTCTTGTGATTAGGTCGTCCACAATTATAGCAAATAATTTTTGTACTTTTCTTAGGAGAAAAATTGTTTTTGGCAAAGTTGCGGTTTTTATTCCTGGCATGGGTATAATTTAATTTTGGTGTTTTTATGTGTGTATTTTTAAATTTCATGATATTTGTGGATTCGTATTTTTCTGTAATCAATTTTCAGTTTCTTTATAACTTCTGAGTGCTACCTTGAAGTGGCTAAAAGTCATGGGTTTTCTTTCTGGCTTATCATGGTGGTAAATGGCTGAAAATCACTCGGTAATCCTTTAAGGACCATGGAAATTAACAGACTGTCACCCAGGAGGTCCACCCTCCCAGGCCTTGCCACCGTGCTTTCCGGTGGGACAAGTTTATTGCTTGCTGCCTGGGGCGCCCCGACCGGGGAATTCCGACGGGGTTACTCAGGCAATTTTTAAAATTTCAGGAGTACTCCTCCTACGGGGTTCCGACTTTCCGGCCTTGTGCCAAATATTGCCGATGTCGGCGGCAATTAAATAACTACCCCATTCTTCGTCGTTAGGATGGGATGTGTCTCCTAGCGGCTTCAGCTGCAGGGAGACAGGGTAGTAGTACTCGTCAAGGATTCGTCACTTGACACTCAGCCCAAAAGGTGAGGGGCCGGGAACCGGCCCAGCCCCTGTTGGACTGAGGTACGCCGCCTGGGTACTACCTAGGAGGTCCACCCTCCCAGGCCTTGCCACCGGGCTTTCTGGTGGGGCAAGTTAATTGCTTGTCGCCTGAAGCGCCCCTACCGAGGAATACCGACGGGAGTGCCCAGGCAATTTTTGATGTGTATGAATACATTTTACTGGAATCTTCTTGTGAATTCATAGATATTTATATCGTGATTATACTTGATGTAAATGTAAAAACCGCCCAAAGCTAAATTTTTCATCTTTCAGACAACATAAAACATTTTTATGCAACTTGGAAACTTATCTTTATTTGCACATCCACTGTGACGGAAAATTGAATTCTATTTCTGCCCCGACAATTGCATAAAACTTCCAAATCAAGATTCACTTTAAAATGAATATAGTCTATATAGATATGCCTATATATATATATATATATATATATATATATATATATATATATATATATATATATATATATATATATATAGTATTCCGAATTTTATTAGGTTTACATAATTGATAATTCGGTAACCGTTCATGTACCAATAGTCCGGAATAGAAAATATAAATAAATAAATAAATAAATAAAATTAATTTAATAAATTAGAGAAAAATGCATGGTGGTCGCTAGAAAAGCGGGAAATTAGCCAAACAACGATTTATTTTTACAAAGAATAATTTTCATGAAGAAACATTAACTGGAGGTTCACTCACACAAATATGACAATAATATATATATATATATACCGGCTGTACCCGACCACGCGTTGCTGTGGCTCAGTTTGTTAAAATGGAACACATGTGAAAGTAGAGAAAAGTTTTATTCTTTTTTTCAAGAGAATATACAAATTATTTTTTTTAACAGTGTTAAGAAAATAAACAGAAAAATACTTCCATCATTAATTATGCAAAAAAATAAATAAAATGTTGATTTAGTGTTTCAATATTCTTATAAATTACGATAAAACTTGCTGAGTATGCACTGTTTTACGGTTGTTGTAAAAATGGAACGGAAACTTAAATTTCGCTTCGTTTTAATCTTTCTTAATTTTTTAATTGTGCCCCCTTCAAACGAATATAATCAAAACAGTAACATTCAACAATTTTACTTTATGTATATAAAACACAAAATATTTATTAAAAAAAAAAAATTAAAAAAAAAGTTAATAACGAAAGGGAAATAATTCCATTTTTAAACGAAAAAGTCAGTTTGGTATATCTTTTTGTTATTTTTTACATAAGTCCAGCTTACCATTCACATTGGAAATGTCGCCATTTATAGGTTGTCGGGTACGTTTACAATGAATAAACACTCTAATCTAGTAGATGTATCAGAATTTTTGTAGGAATTTTTTACACCCCTATCACGAAACTGCGAATAAAATATAAAAATCTCGTAATTTCTCTTTTAAAAGTGGGTTGCTTATTTTCTTCATGGATTATACTTCCAAAATAAACTATTAAAGTTGTTTTAAAAGTAATAGAAACATTTTTTTTTATTTAAAAAAACAAAACAGTAATGAATTTTACGAACTCAATATTTTTCAATTTTTAAACTTTAAAAATCTATTAAACTTTTTCTATTGATTCTATTTTTACGATATTTTCAGGGTTAATGTGAAATTATATGCTCTTTCCAATAAACCGAATATAATATTTTAGACAACGTTTTTTTAATTCACGCCCCCCATTTTCAAGTGTCTAGTAAAAAGTAAATAATTAATTTACACACCAAAGTTTTATATATCACGAATTGAAGAGAAAAGGTCAATAAGTAATATATTCAAATTTAAAACAAAAAAATAGTGTTTTTTAGAAATTTACCTGTAAAGTTCGAAGTTTAAAACCTGTTTTATTAAACCACGTTGTTTGTTTTTTTCTTTTGTTTTTTTTATGAAACCTTGGTCCTTACTCCTTTAATTGAAAAAAAGATTAGGGCTTGAATTACATTTTTCGAGTAGTTATAAGCTTGAAAAGACAGGAGGTAGAATAATTCACGCCTCCCATTTTGAAATGTCTATTAAAAAGTAAATAATTTATTCACCAAAGTGTTATATATCACAAATTGAAGAGAAAAGGTCAATAAATAATATATTCAAATTTAAAACAAAAAAGTAGTGTTTTTTTAGAAATTTACCTGTAAAGTCCGAAGTTAAAACCTTTTTTTTTTAAAACATGTTTTTTTTTTAATGAAACCTTGGTCCTTGCTCCTTTAATTGGAAAAAAAGGGCTTGAGTTACATTTTTCGAGTAGTTATAAGCTTGGAAAGTCGGGGTGGAAATATTCACTATTTTTCACGAAATTTCTTACACACCTACCAATCTACCCATGTTAAGAATGGCTTTCGGAATAGAAACCCTTTACCTTGCCAGAATACCCGAAAAGCTATAAAGTTGACCTGTCGAATGTGAACGATGAGTTGGACGTAATGTAAAAATGTACCGAATTTAAAAGGGAACGAAATTCAAATTTCCGTTCCATTTTTACAACCGCAAAGCAGAGCATTCTATGCAAATTTTACCTAACTTACTGTATTAATGCAATTTATTTTAACCAAGAAAAAAAGGTAAATATCCAGATACGCTACTACAGAACACCGACCACTCTAATTTGTTTTTTACAGGTAATTGAGGTCGCTGACAACGAATCTGATAGTCAAACTTGTGGCAAATTTACCGTTTGCATGGTATTTACCCCTGAACCCACGAACTTCTTTCCACCATTTTGCAGCTTCCGTTTATGCTACGCGCATGCACGCTGTAGCATAAACGACGGCTTCACCAAGCAAACTACGTTGGGGGGGGAGGGGATTTTTTTTTCCAGGACATAGAATTTTCTAATTATCAAAAATACATTATAGCGCTTTTTGGGTGGAAAATTTAAAATTAGCTGAAAAAGAAATAAAATAAGAAAAGGAAAGCACACCAAGTTGGAGTAATTTATCTGGTTTTCTTTTTTACCTGGAACATAGAATTTTCAAATTTTCCGTAAGTAACGCACCGACATTTACCAATTAGAACACCATTTAACATTTTCCGAAGATTTTACTTTGTACATTGGGGGCGCGAGCGGGGGGGGGGCTTATGTGAAATTAGAGTGGTCGGTGTTCTGTAGTAGCGTATCTGGATATTTACCAAAAAAAAAATTAGGTTTGGCTATAAATTCCTAAACTCATTTCACCCTAAATAATTTAGGTGACTGAAATAGGAATCTAATTGAATCTTTAATTTCCTGAATAGTATGCGAGAATTAATTTTTCTTCGAGTTATATCGAATTCATTAATACGGACTTTAGGGGCTTTTTTCGTAATGTTACTGTAAAAATTATTTATTGTTACAAATTACGATGCTTTAAAGGAAGCAAAAATAAATTCTTGCGTTTTTTATTTACTACTGAAAACCATAACTTTAGTAAAGGTATTTTTTGTTGAAACAAAATAAAACATTTTCACTAAGAGTTAAGTAAAAATAATTAGTTCATTATATTCTGCGATCATTATTTGAAAAATACTGCAATTTTCATTAAAATTCGTTAATTTCCTGAGTTTTGGTGAATTTTTAAGTAAAGGGAGGAGTCAAAATGTGTATACACTTTGAGCGTCGGCATTCATTTTGCGACCACGTGTGGTTAATTCAAAATAAATTTCAATCACATGATTACATTATCAATAATCATGTATTTAAACCCACTGAAAATTTACCGATATTGTAAACACATTCTGTTTACATTAAGCCTGTAGTGTTTTTTTAGTGATGCAATGTTGTCAACTGAGATTTAAAAAAACCCCACGAGATCAGGAGAATCCTACAATAAAAAAATTATAAATATTGTATATTCAATATATAAAATGTTCCGTGTTTTCTCACTATATGTTTCTCGAATTATATTGAAGCGGTTAGCTCCCCAGAAGGCTTACATATTTTATCAGCTAGTTTTGCCTGTTTTTTTTTTCAGAGAGGGTATTTTTTTTGCAGGAAACAAATCATAAACTCAAACTTTTTATAATAAAAGTTAAATTGAAATATACTGCAAATTAAACATCACAATAATGATGCAACATATTTTGAAATTAGAAAAACAAAAAACAAAAAACTTTGTTTTAGCATAGCAAGCGACAAATTTTTTTTTGGCCTTATATAATAAAGAAAAGATGTGTAAATTAAAAAATTTGGAAGATAAACAAATGAATTATGTTTTTTTTATTTTTACTTATCGAGTTAACAGAAAATTAAATCTTTCGTCAATTCGTGGCTGTGAAATGAATCGAACCGGAAGTTCAGTTTTATCAACAGAACAGATTCGCAGTAACGGTTAAAAAAATATATTTATTTTATTTAATATTTTAATAATTCGCGAGGTAAATTTATTTTAATAACATGAAAACATACCTCGACTCTAAAGATGGGTTGTCTGAAAATTTCAAATAAATTGGTAACATAGAAATATGGTTTTATTCTTTTGTAACGAACCAAATTTACATTTATATATATTTATATATACATTTATATATATATATATATATATATATATATATAATATATATTCCTGCTTTTATTCCCGCTTTTCTAGTGACCACCATGTATTAGTAAAATAAATTAAGTAAACATAGGTAATTGGTGGCAACAATAAATGAGAATTTGATTGAAATTTTTTAAAAATAGAGATACGAAAATAGGTAAATAGGAAAATTTTAACAAACAAAAACAAAAAATATAAAAATTTTTAACAAACAAAAACAAAAGTCTTTGAAGGAAGAGATGTATATAAAATATTTTCTCATAATTTTCCTTAAAAGAGAAATGGATATTGTTCATTATGAAAATGTTTTTTCACAAAGTCTGATGAGAGGCCGTTCTTGTGAAAATGTCCGAACGATATAGGGTTTGACTTTGCCCGAATGGTCTTAAAACAATTGTAACGAACGATGAAATACACTATTTATTGCTCTCAATCCATTCTTTGATGTCTTG
Organism: Euprymna scolopes; assembly: GCF_053919585.1. Classification (NCBI taxonomy): domain Eukaryota; kingdom Metazoa; phylum Mollusca; class Cephalopoda; order Sepiida; family Sepiolidae; genus Euprymna; species Euprymna scolopes. The sequence goes on along the minus strand of NC_136487.1, from coordinate 174,313,444 downwards.
ATTTTGTTAAAACAATATATATATATATATATATATATATATATATATATATATATATATATATATATATATATATATATATATATATATATATATGGAAGTTTTAAAAGCCAAAAGCAATGCGGAAAAGACCGGAATGGTGGGAGTAAAGAAAAGAAAAACAAACAAGTAGACGGGTATGTTTGAGTAGAGAAATGTCTAACTGTTTATTCATTTATCATTCCTCACAAAGAGATGTATAATAATGATTACAACGAGACGAGGAATGATAGATGGATAAATAGTTTGACATTTCTCTACTCAAACATATCCGTCTACTTGTTTGTTTATTTTTCTTTTCTTTACTCCCATGATTCCGATCTTTTCCGCATTGCTTTTGGCTTTTAAAATTTCCATATATTCTTTTACCAACAATGATTCAAGCAAACTACAAAGTACTCTTATATATATATATAATTATATTCATATATATTTAGTGTGTGTGTGTGTGTGTGCGCGTGTGTGTGTTTGTATGTGAAAATATTTAACCGATAAACTCTTAAACTACTTGTCACATAACACTGAAATTAACATGAAATAATCACACATCAGGT
>NC_136487.1:174260351-174307851 GCF_053919585.1 Euprymna scolopes | reverse complement strand
TGAATTTTTTTGGTGTTCAGACTTCCTTACTACTTCCACACCTCTCATCATCTCTGATAAACTCCCTGCCTTCCTTGAATCTTATCAAAAACTGATACCTGATTCATGCAAAATAGTTCAAAAGCAGCCTGAAGCATTCCATAGTTTCTGCGTCATTTTTTTTCCAAATTTAAAACAGATTTTATTGCATATCATTCTTCCTCACGTTCAGATTGCATTATTAAAATTCACCAGCTGTGACAATCAGGCTTTATTAGGGTGCATTCCAATTCCTGCTGTAGCTGTTCATTTCAACCTAATATAAAAATTGGTCAATCATTTCGTAACATGCATAGCAATAACATACTGAATATTCAAGAGTCTACGGCAATTATAATGCCTTTACATTACAAAAAATGTATGGAAACTTATTGACCTCGTTCTTCATGGATTTGCGATTTGCTAAGATTAGACATGTAACGAGTTCATTATTTCTTTCATACATACGCTTCAATAAGAACGGTTTTTCAAACTCACTAGAGTTCACTAGAGTTCATAACGCCTAGGGGGACTCTTGACTTACGCTGTGAACGTAATTCGTTGCTATACAAGTAGCTTATTTTTTTACAAAGCTATAAACAACGCAGTGAAGATGTCAATGACATCAAGAAGAGTACACGAAACGTTAGAATAAGACAAGTCTCACTTTCTTTTTACATGGAGTTCACCACTTATCAAGGCCCAAGGGACACTCGGCGATAAGGGTTATTGTGTGTACAGTAATCAAAGGGATAGTGTAGCAATAGTATTGGAGAATTGATAAGGTGTCATTACTTGGGGGGGCGGTTCATCAGGAATTTGTTTGTGTTGGACTTGAAGACATTAAGGTTGAAGTCGGGAGGGAAACAGGCAAGCGGAACAGAGTTCCACAGGCGTGCAGTTCTGAGAAAGAAGCTTTGTTCATGGAATCTACGTTTAGGTTTAGCCAAAGATAAGGAGTGGGGAAAATTATTGACGGTGGTTTCAGCTAGTCGGGTGTTTTTTGAAAAAGATTGGCGAGGGGGGGCCAGAGAATGGAGCTCAGACGAGCACTTGCCATGGAAATAACGATAGAACAAAGACAGGCTCGCTACGTCTCTTCTGTGGGAAAGAGGTTGCAGGGCAGAGAAAATGGTATCCCCCACCAAGCCACGAAGTCTATTTTGTACTCTGTCAAGGCAGGATAGGCTGTTTTTAGCAGCTCCCGCCCAGATATGGCAGCAGTACTCCATCTTTGGACGTACTTGGCTTTTATATAGATAGAGAATTGCATCATTAGTGAGATATCTTCTGGAGCGGTAGAAGGATCCCACCATTTTCCCAGCGACCTTGGCCACAGACTTGATGTATGTGTTCCACTTAAGATCAGGAGTGAAGGTCAAACCCAGAAGCTTATCAAAACATGGGGCTTCCCCTAGACGAGAGCCATCCATTTCAATTGATGCCAGACGGGGATCAGAGCGTTTATAATGTAGAGATAGGAGCTTGGTTTTAGATGCATTAAAGGTAACCAGCCACCTCTTTCCCCACTGTACCACGCGCTCAAGATCAGAGGAGAGAGAATCAGAGAGAACATCATCATTTACGGCCTTTGATGTGTTGCCATAGATGGTCGTGTCATCAGCATAACGATTATAACAATTTAAAACAGCTTTATTGATTATCTTTGCTAATAGGTTTGTATAGAAAAAGGGTTAATCGTAGAAAGTGTTCCTGTGTAGAGCCGTAGATTGAAGATGAGAAGGCCTGAGAAAGAATTTATGCATGTATGTTAAAGTTAGGATTCGTAGAAATGATGTATTATTTATTTCCTTAAAGTTAGCAGTGGAACCGTACGTCACGAAAGGCTAGAGACAGTACTGCAACATGAGAAAGAGAGTTTGTGTGTGTGGAAATAGCCATCTTCTCTTGTTTGCATTTTTGGTCGAACCCCGAGTCTGAAGGCCGGGTGAGCTCTGTTGCGTCCCAAGGGAGAAGTTGGAGGGACAAGTCTGTTCTACGTGGAGTTGTTATCAGTCGAAGATCTGGGAAGAAATAGAGAGAGAAAGAGAGAGAGAGAGTTGTAGGTTTAACCTTTCATAAGCTCAGTCACGTGACTGAGAGCTGGCTTCTGATTGAAAAATCCAGGAAGGAGTCAAAATCTCGAGCCGCGTGTATTCGCTCCTGCTGATAGTATTGGTTGCAATCCTGTCTTTTACAGAAGTTATTAGAATATTCAGTGCCAATTTTGACTAAAGAATATAGTAGAATCTGTTGTCCCCTTAAAAACTGTATCGACATTCTGCGCACGCGTTAAATTTTTCTTTTGCTCTTATTGTTTGTACTCGAGCGAAAACTTCGTTCGATGAATTGCACCTTTCCGTGATCAAAGAACACAGAATGAGACAGAGGTAATGCGAGAGACAATAGATTCATCACAGACACGAAAACTCTCCATAAATGTCCAAAATGGTTATGGAATGTTGAACCATACTTGTAGTTCGCGCATCATTGGTATTCCGCATCGTTGGTATTCCGCATCATTCGTATTCCGCATTTATATTTATGCAAACAAGTTAGTTTCATAGTTTCGATTATATTTTATGTGGAAATCTTTTGTAATTTTATTTCCATATCACTCCAAAATGTTTTTTATAATACGCATTTAAAAATAATAAATCTCAATGAAATAGTTTAAATGGTTTAGTAAGCGAATCTTATGCTGAATCAATCTAAAAAATATATCAGGAAAGGTTTATGTTTTAATAACTTTGAACTTAATTAATTATTAATATTTTGTAATCGAAAAAGAAAACAAACAAACAAACAAACAAACAATTAAGATAAGATAGAAGTAGTAAACAATGAAATGGAAATGGCTGATAGCATCATTCCCGATAGTCCAACGTTTAAATTCCTCGGCCTAACTTTCAGAGACAACATGAATTAGAATAAATACATAAAAAATACTGCCAAGTTTTTCCCCGCTCTTTATCCGTGCCAAAACCAAAACATAGATTCCATGAACAAAGATTCTTTCTTAGACGTGCACGCCTGTGGAACTCTCTTCTGTTTGCCTGTTTGCCACCTGACTACAACCTGGATGTCTTGAAGTCCAACATAAACAAATTCCTGATGAACCGCCCCCTTAAAGAAGATACTTTATCAAATCTTTACATTAACGTACTGTACACGCAATAACCCTCATCCCCGAGTGGCTTCCGGGCCTTGATAAGTCGTGACCACCTTATAAAAAAAAGTCTGCTGCAAAGAACGTGGAACCCTTCTATCGGCCTGGTCACATATGACCTGATGTACCAACTGCTGGTCTCTTCTTTTTCGACAATATGCAAAATTAGTTTCAAACCAAATAGGTTCTGCATCGTCTCTCACACACTAACTTCTGTCCCATCTCTGCAATGTTGCATCCATATGCTACCAGAAAGCTATATACTCTAATAACTTTTTTTCTGCAGACTTGTCTTTGAAACTCCATCTCTGTTTCCTGATTGACCAACTGAACAAACACGCAGAAATTTAAGTATAACAAACATAAAAAAAACGAAAAATAAAATTATAAAAAAATGATTAAAAACTTAAAAGAAAAAATTCATAACGTAATCTTTTGAAAGCCATTGATTTTTTTATCAAAACCATATGGAAAGATATTTTCGAACTTTATATTAAAACAATAAAAATAATAAAAAAAATAATAAAAATTCTTGTGTCAAACATCAATATACATTTATGAATGATAAACGAGTTTCGTATTATTAGATCTCGTCACAATAAAGTAAGAATTTGATTAAAAAAATGCACAGAAAATGATAATAAGTGAATTTTATTTTTAATTTTTTTTTATCGATCAAATTACTTATTTGTCTCGGTCTTCGTTTTGTTATAAAAACCAAACCAAGCAAAACTTAAGTAAACGATAATATAAAAAATAAAATGAATTTAATTCATCTATATCAAAATGGTAATAGGTTGCACATGATATATGCAAAATAAAGAGATGGCGATGGCTCAGCGGTTAGTGACACAGACTGACGACCTCGTTGTGCTAACTTCGAATCCAGTTTGTTCCACCGAAAAAAACAGCAAGTAGGATGTTGGCAACCTTTACGTTGTCCCTCCTGTAAACATCTGATGTCTTTCTATAAGTAATTCTAAATAGAAAGTTATCGGTGAAACAAATGCCGGCAATATAATCTTTGGATTCAAACTAAATAGATGAATACTAAATATAGATTATAATCATGATTATATAGATTATAATCATGATTATATAGATTAGAATCATGATTATATAGATTATAATCATAATTATATAGATTAGAATCATGATTATATAGATTATAATCATGATTATATAGATTATAATCATGATTATATAGATTAGAATCATAATTATATAGATTAGAATCATGATTATATAGATTAGAATCATAATTATATAGATTAGAATCATGATTATATAGATTATAATCATGATTATATAGATTATAATCATGATTATATAGATTATAATCATGATTATATAGATTATAATCATGATTATATCGATCATAATCATAATTATATAGATTATAATCATAATTATATAGATTAGAATCATAATTATATAGATTATAATCATAATTATATAGATTAGAATCATAATTATATAGATTATAATCATGATTATATAGATTATAATCATAATTATATAGATTATAATCATAATTATATAGATTATAATCATGATTATATAGATTAGAATCATAATTATATAGATTATAATCATGATTATATAGATTAGAATCATAATTATATAGATTATAATCATGATTATATAGATTATAATCATAATTATATAGATTAGAATCATGATTATATAGATTATAATCATGATTATATAGATTAGAATCATGATTATATAGATTATAATCATGATTATATCGATCATAATCATAATTATATAGATTATAATCATAATTATATAGATTATAATCATGATTATATAGATTATAATCATAATTATATAGATTATAATCATGATTATATAGATTATAATCATAATTATATAGATTAGAATCATGATTATATGGATTAGAATCATAATTATATAGATTATAATCATGATTATATAGATTATAATCATAATTATATAGATTAGAATCATGATTATATAGATTATAATCATAATTATATAGATTATAATCATGATTATATAGATTATAATCATGATTTTATGGATTATAATCATAATTATATAGATTAGAATCATGATTATATAGATTATAATCATAATTATATAGATTAGAATCATGATTATATAGATTAGAATCATGATTATATAGATTATAATCATGATTATATAGATTATAATCATAATTATATAGATTATAATCATAATTATATAGATTATAATCATAATTATATAGATTATAATCATAATTATATAGATTATAATCATGATTATATAGATTATAATCATAATTATATAGATTATAATCATGATTATATAGATTAGAATCATGATTATATAGATTATAATCATGATTATATCGATCATAATCATAATTATATAGATTATAATCATAATTATATAGATTATAATCATGATTATATAGATTATAATCATAATTATATAGATTAGAATAATGATTATATAGATTATAATCATAATTATATAGATTATAATCATGATTATATAGATTAGAATCATGATTATATAGATTATAATCATGATTATATAGATTATAATCATAATTATATAGATTATAATCATGATTATATAGATTATAATCATGATTTTATGGATTATAATCATAATTATATAGATTAGAATCATGATTATATAGATTATAATCATAATTATATAGATTAGAATCATGATTATATAGATTAGAATCATGATTATATAGATTATAATCATGATTATATAGATTATAATCATAATTATATAGATTATAATCATAATTATATAGATTATAATCATAATTATATAGATTACAATCATAATTATATAGATTATAATCATAATTATATAGATTAGAATCATGATTATATAGATTATAATCATAATTATATAGATTAGAATCATGATTATATAGATTATAATCATGATTATATAGATTAGAATCTTTATTATATAGATTAGAATCATGATTATATAGATTATAATCATAATTATATAGATTAGAATCATGATTATATAGATTATAATCATAATTATATAGATTAGAATCATGATTATATAGATTAGAATCATGATTATATAGATTAGAATCATGATTATATAGATTATAATCATAATTATATAGATTAGAATCATGATTATATAGATTATAATCATGATTATATAGATTATAATCATGATTATATAGATTATAATCATGATTATATAGATTAGAATCATAATTATATAGATTATAATCATGATTATATAGATTAGAATCATAATTATATAGATTATAATCATGATTATATAGATTAGAATCATAATTATATAGATTATAATCATGATTATATAGATTAGAATCATAATTATATAGATTATAATCATGATTATATAGATTATAATCATAATTATATAGATTATAATCATGATTATATAGATTAGAATCATAATTATATAGATTATAATCATGATTATATAGATTATAATCATAATTATATAGATTATAATCATGATTATATAGATTAGAATCATGATTATATAGATTATAATCATAATTATATCGATCATAACCATAATTATATAGATTATAATCATAATTATATAGATTATAATCATGATTATATAGATTATAATCATAATTATATAGATTAGAATCATGATTATATAGATTATAATCATAATTATATAGATTAGAATCATGATTATATAGATTAGAATCATGATTATATAGATTATAATCATAATTATATAGATTATAATCATGATTATATGGATTATAATCATAATTATATAGATTATAATCATAATTATATAGATTATAATCATAATTATATAGATTATAATCATGATTATATAGATTATAATCATAATTATATAGATTAGAATCATGATTATATAGATTATAATCATGATTATATAGATTATAATCATGATTATATAGATTAGAATCATGATTATATAGATTATAATCATGATTATATAGATTAGAATCATAATTATATAGATTATAATCATGATTATATAGATTAGAATCATAATTATATAGATTATAATCATAATTATATAGATTAGAATCATAATTATATAGATTATAATCATGATTATATAGATTATAATCATAATTATATAGATTATAATCATGATTATATAGATTATAATCATAATTATATAGATTATAATCATGATTATATAGATTAGAATCATAATTATATAGATTATAATCATGATTATATAGATTAGAATCATAATTATATAGATTATAATCATGATTATATAGATTAGAATCATGATTATATAGATTATAATCATAATTATATAGATTAGAATCATGATTATATAGATTAGAATCATGATTATATAGATTATAATCATGATTATATAGATTATAATCATAATTATATAGATTATAATCATGATTATATAGATTATAATCATAATTATATAGATTATAATCATGATTATATAGATTAGAATCATGATTATATAGATTAGAATCATGATTATATAGATTATAATCATAATTATATAGATTAGAATCATGATTATATAGATTATAATCATGATTATATAGATTATAATCATGATTATATAGATTATAATCATGATTATATAGATTAGAATCATAATTATATAGATTATAATCATGATTATATAGATTAGAATCATAATTATATAGATTATAATCATGATTATATAGATTAGAATCATAATTATATAGATTATAATTATGATTATATAGATTATAATCATGATCGTATAGATTATAATCATGATTATATAGATTATAACCATGATTATATCGTTGGAATCTTAAGATTCAATTGTTGGCATTGGTTTTCCCGAGGTTTTATTAGTCAGAATTCTTTCTAGAAAAATATTGGATACTTGTATAAGGGACTACGTGAAGGTTGTCAACATCCTAAGTAAGAGGGGGTTTTGTTAAACGAACTGGATTCGAATTTGGACACGCAGGTTTTTAGTCCGTGTCGTTAACCACTGAACCACCGTCACCTCCCAAATCTATAGTAATAATATATAACAACACTCTAGTACAAGCATAATTACGGACAATTAAAAAATCGTCGAATAAATTTATATTTTTTTTATCAAACTTCGCTAAAAGTTTTTCTATTTTTTGTCATATTTATTTTAATGAATGTTACGCTCTTCTAAGAGAATACAATCAACAATGAACTCATGTGATGTAAAATATTGCAATTGATTTGACACGTGATGGAATGGAAGAAATAAAACTTCGGTAAAAAAAAAAATATTTACTGCGTGAAAGGCGGAAGTGCATTGTGGGAACTGGTCGGATAAAAATGAAAATCTTCGTTATTACTTACATTGCATAGGAACATGTACACACACACACACACACACGCACACACATGTACAGATATATGCATAAATATATATATATATACATATATGTATATATGTAGATTTTACGAATGTTTTGTAAGAATAAAGACGCGATTGAACAAATGACTGCCATATTAATTTACTGTTAATAAATATATTTAAAAAATCATTAAACAATTCATTTGACTTAACGTTCTTTTCTCTATAGCTTTCTTATATATTTCAATTAAATATGATAAAATAGGGAAGTTACGAAACGGACTGATGGCCTCACTATTCCAAGTTCGAATCCAATTTGTTCCACAGAATAAACAAAAAAGCATCAATTAAGATATTGGCAACCTTACGTAGTCCCCCCTCCGTAAGTATCCGATGTCTTTCTAGAAATAATTCTAACAAAAAAGCTATCGCGGAAACCAATGCCGTCAATAGAAGTTTTGGATTCAGCGGCAATGGATGAATGTTAAAATATTTATTAGTTTGGGGATTGAGTTATATTTCTAAATCCAATATATCCATTGTAATTAGACTTTTTTCAATGAACTTCATCCAATATCACTCTGTCTATATTTCTTTTTTTTCCCAGATTTTATTTCATATGGTTTCTATTTATTTTCCTATAGTTTTCTCTTTATTAATAATCGAACGTAATAAAGAAAAGGAAGAATTGGAATATTCCATTAATGATGATGATGATGATGATGATGATGATGGTGGTGATGATTTATGAGGCTAGAATGCCCAGTTATTAAAAACTATTTTGCGTTGTGTTATTTTCATGGTTGGCAATCTCTCATCTTTATTCTAAAAGTGAATGAAACCAAAGCAGATATGAAACACGGATAAAACCGTTGTCTTTGTTTACATTAGACTTGATTACGATCATGTTGTAATCGGGCCAGAAGCGGCTACACGGTATTTTGCGCAACGCTCCATAATATTTTAAGAAAAGCTCTGTCCCCATATCCTTTTTAGGAGGGAGACACACATTCTGGTTTACTTTTATTGTCTTCATACACATGCATTGAAATTTGATCAAAATAAGATATAGCCACATTTAAATAGGGACGGGAAGGGAGCTGTCTCCATAGATCGCTTAAATGAGTTTATGATCTTAATACTGCTTGGCCTTGACCCAGCCCGCCTTGGCTTAAGCTGTCAGCAACTGAAGTTTCCATCGCTTACAGTACCCATTGCCAGAACTTTGTTGCGTTGTTGGAATTTAGGGTTGTAAGGCTGCTGATACTGATGATGATCGTACCGTTGTAGAGAAAACGTTTGATGATGAGGAGGAGGAGGAAGAGGAGGATGAGGAAGAGGAAGAGGAGGAGGATGACAGCGATGGCGCTAATGGTGACAATGACGATGATGGTGACGATGACGATGATGGTGACGATTATAATAATGATGACAGTGATGATGACGACGAAGATAATGATTGCGATGCTGGCAATGATGATGACAATGATAGCGACGATAATGATGACGATGATAATGTGATAATGACGCGATGATAATGATGACGATGATGATATTTTATGAAGCCAGAATCTCTCGTTCTTAAATAGAAACCTGTGTTAATCTTATATATTATTTTCTTGGTTCCTGGTTCTGTCATCTAGAAGTGTGAACAGAAGATGAAGAACTGATGAAACGATTGGCTTTAAAACAAACATGGCGTCTGTATGAAAATCAATAATCAATGCATAAAAACACGTCAATTATTCAATAGCTGATAATTCCACAGTTTTTCCACTCGTTTCCAACGATTCGATATTTCAGCAAGCTCAAAGAGTGAAATAAAGATAAGATTCGTGGTAGGATAGCCAGAATAGGAAAGGCGCGAAAGGACTAAAGAGAATCGCCAGACAATTATGGGACGACAGTATTAACAACTATGTCTCTCGATATTTCGGCCATTTTAAGAGCGGAATCTTTTCACTTATTAGTTTTTGTTTTTATCCGCGACAAAAATATATTCAATTTATTTTTATCTGGAAACCACAATTGTTAACAAAGGAAATGACTTTAAATGCCGGAACCATTTTTATCGTTTTATTTTAAATGTATGGTTTGTATAAGGTTTTTATGCTCTCTCTTCTTTGTCTTTCTCTTTCAACACACACACACACACACACACACACACACACACACACACACACACACACACACACACACACACAGATGCATACACACACAGCCGCATACACACACAGCCGCACACACAAATAACCGCGCACGCACACACGCACGCTAACACACACACACACACACGACCACGGACACACACACAACTACGCACACACACACACACACACACACACACACACACACACACACACACACACACACACACACACACACACACACACACACACAGTCGCACACACAAATAGCCGCACACACACACATATAAGCATATTTCATGAAATAAAAAGTAAATATATGTACATATAATAATAGCAATAATGATTATTATAATAACAGTAATAAAAACAATAATGATTATTATAATAACAGTAATAAAAACAATAATTATTATTATAATAACAGTTATAAAAACAATAATGATATAATAACAGTAATAAAAACAATAATGATATAATAACAGTAATCGTTAAACAAAACTAAACAGAACATTTCAAGTTATTTAATTTTTTTATCCAAAATAATTTTCTTTCCAGAATATCATTAAAAATTCATTTCGAATCAATTTTACCTTTGAAATGAAATTGAGAAAACATCTCAAGTTATTTCATTCATAATCAACATTTTCTTAAAATTCAGGAACATTTCAAAGTATTTAATTTATTATTAAAAATAATTTTCTCCCCAAAAGATCATTACGAAAATCATTTCGAATTAATCCATTCCCACAACACCTGGAAGTAAAATTAGCTAATGATTAATTCTGTACAATTTAATAGCTTGAGAAATTTACAGTTTCCAACATGTCATATCCCCATTAAATTCAAACCAATCGTTAATCTATATATTTGTATACTGAGGAAAAAAACATTTCTTTTTAGAATAAATTTAATTTTGAAAATACTCTGCAATCAATATTACAGTAACGTTTATGAATCGTTTTAATTTCAAATAAACCTTTAAGGAATTTGCTCTTTAAAACTTACCAAAAAGAAAACTCAGGAAAACTTCAAATGTTAGCAAAATAATTTTGTTTTTAAAAATCATTAACAATTCGCGTAACATCTAAAGCATTATAATCGAATAAGTTTTCTTTAAAAAAGAGATTATCAAAATGTTCACAAATAATTTTCTTTGAAAAATTATCACAAAAATACGAAATTTCCAAGAACTATATTTACTAGCAATTTTTTCCTTAAAAATCATTAAAAATTTACGCAGCGTCTAAAGCATTATAGCTCCTCGGGTTCGAACTAGAACAAAACAAAAATGAGAAAGAGCACTCGCAGACCCAGATAAACAAACTTACCAAGCAAGCATATATTGGATGAGGGAAGGTTCAGCCGCGCAATGCACTCACCTAAATTCTTCATAGATACGTTAAGTAACCCCATTATTGAGAAGGATGTGGTCAGATTAAATCCAGCAATATTACCGGACACTACTGCTAGACAAAACAAAAGGCTACATGTAGTCACAAAAAGGAACGGCTTTCTTAAATGATAGTTCGTTAAATAGCGTCAAAAGGTATGAAGGACCAGAGGGGGAGCCAACTAGATTTAGGGTTTGTGGATATGCCTCGGCAAGGCTACAGAGAGGGCGTTTCTGCCACAATAGGCTAGAATGAGGATGCTAATGGTCACCTAAGGAAGAATTAAATAACTTCGCCTCGGGAAAAAGAGAGGCCCGAATTCACGCCCCCCCCCAATTAAACGGCAACGATGGCACCCAAAAGCACACCCGCCCGTCTAAATGAAAAATTACTAAGAATCCCGTTGGAGGAATGGTTGAAAGTATGAACAAAGACTTGACACACTGTCACACATGACCACCGGGGAAATGTGTGGACGTGAATAATTGTAGGTTAATCAAAAAATTTTCGATAAAGAAATCTTCGGGGACGATGATGAGCATCAATCCACAACAATCAACTTTGAAATTAACGACACAACATATTCCTAAGTAGTGCAAGAGAAAAGTGGGAAGTCCCACCTCTTTTACAGAGAGGCAAAAATACGCGTCCTTACCTCATGGTTGCCGGCAATCAAAGATATATATATATATATATATATATATATATATATATATATATATATATATATATATATATATAGAGAGAGAGAGAGAGAGAGAGAGAGAGAGAGTGAGAATTGTTGAAATTGCATTGTGGTCCCTATTTTCTGTATCGCTCCGTGCGACCAAATCACCTCCTGGGGTGGGGGACAACAACAACAACGCAGTGGTACTACGAAATAATTCCACACAGTCAAGGCTGAAAGAACGAGAGCATGCTACCTCCACGGATTAAATATAAGAGTTCGTTCCTAATTCAGTGCAGATTTCTAAATTTGAGATTTCCGAGTTCATACACTTGAAGAAGGTCATAGATTCCATCGGTCGAAACGTTGGGAAAATAACACTCAAAATGGGAGCAGCCATCCAAATAATATATTTTCGATATTCGTAATGTTTGGACTACTATTCTCATCTTGAGTTTCATTTTTATAACGTTTCGGTCGATGTAACCTCCGCACTTCTTCAGGTGTATCTTGTTGAACTCAGGAATGTTTCTATTAATTCGGACGGAATTTCGAACGGAACCTTTTATTTACTCCACGGGGGGGGGTAGCATGGTCTTGTTTCGTCATCCATGATGGATAGGGGTCCTAAGTAATTCGCAATTGTATTCAGCTGAAAAAGGTCGGGTGATAACCGCAGTCAGAAGAATCCAAATAATACGAATAACCAACCATCCTCTCCAAAAGTCAGAAACGTATATTTTCGATGTTTTCTTTTAAAATCATTTTTATTGAAAAAATGTCAACGTGACCTTTTGTTATTAACTCGTACGTCACAAAAGGTCAATAATCTTATCTCCTAGTTTTGAAAAACACATGGAACGATGGAAAGCATTTTGAGTAAATGGAATGCTATCAGCGACGCTGGAAGCAACTGGATATATAAATGGAAGAATGTAACAAGAAAAATAATTTTTAATAGAAAGGAACAGAAATGTCTTTGTGTTGTCTTTAATATTACTTAAAGTAATGTTAAGCCCGGCGGCCAAATTGCATAGAAAGAATAACGGAATAAAAATACGCTGAATATGATGTAAACATCATGTACTATGCATTAAAACTGACATATGCTGCATTCAATCTAATTCGTCAAATTATTGAAATCTTATATTTCTTATGAGTTTGTATGTTTGTATGTGGCTATGTATTTTTAACCAATCTTTTGAAATACGGTTCTGTACCGGAAAGAGGTGCAGTTTCTGGAGCGTGTCCATGAACGATGCCTTCATTCCATTAAGGATATCAAGTGACAGGACAACGTCACCAACAATGAAGTCCTGGAGAGAGCGCATGTCACCAGTATTGAGGGCATGCTTCTGACCAGGTAGCTCCGAATGGAGGACACGAAACTGCCCAAAGTCGTGTTCTCTGGCGATCTGCACTAAGGCAAATAAGACAGAGGTGCTCCGCAGAAGCGTTACAAGGATCAGCTGAGGCTGCAGCTGCGTGCATTTGATATCCCAGAGAAAGACTGGGAAGGCAGGGCCAAAAGTGAGGCACTGCGACTTTCAAGATTACCAGAAGAAAGCCCGCAGAGAACAGACGTAGGAGGAAAGCGTCATTTTCCCAGGGCGCCTCTTCTCAGAGATTCCCATGACCTGGGTGTCGCAGAGTCTGCATCTCGAGGCTCGGTATGCACAGTAACCAGAAGGCATACTGCCAGGGGCAACCTTCCCATCGATATTCTCGGATCCGAAAAACCAGCCAAGTATATATATATATATATATATATATATATATATATATATATATATATATATATATATATATATATATATTAATGATTGTCAATTAAGTCTAGCTATACTGATGAGGATTAAACTCTGAAACATGTATATAGATGACTTAATTTTATGCACGTAGTAATTATTAATAAATAATATATAAATAAATAAATAAAATAAAATAAAATAAAAAATACGTCCTAAAAGATGTGGTCGCAAAAAATGTAAACAAAGGGCAAATAACTCATGTCTTATAAAGAAAAGAAATCGCTCACGGACCGAAAAAAAAATTAGTACGGAATCGCTAATAAAAAATAAATAAAAATTCAACAATCTGATATATATATAACGTGTCTGTGTGTCTGTCTGTGTACATTTCCCTACGCAATAAGTCTGTCAATTTTAAGTCTACAGACTCGAAATTTAATATACAGGATACTGAGATTTGGGGAAATCTATGTGATCGGGTTTCGGCCAGAAATTTGTCTGTTAAAGAGTCAAAGTTCAACGATTTGACCTTTGAGAACTCTACCAAACTCAATCGACAATTTTTAGTCTAAACACTTTAAATTTTAAATATAGGTTCCTTGTACATGGGTCTAACTTAATAACTTGATGTGAGCCCAAAACAATAATTGTTAAGAGGGGTCAAAGTTAAAAAATGACGTTTTTTTTTTGCTCAGCATACACCTCTAAACACCCGGGCAACGCCGGGAACCCATGCTAGTATAGCTATAAAAGTGAAAAATGTCTGTTTGTTTTTTTCTCTATGGTAGTTAAGGAAGACTATTATACAGAAAGGCATTACTTTACATATTCACTTTTTAATATATACATATGCATATAACCTTATGAACAGTACATAGGGCCCGAGCAAAGCCGAACAGAACTACTAGTATATATATATATATATATATATAATTTTAAAAACATAATTATCCACTGACACGTGTTTCGTCGTCTACGACTCATCAGAGTGGCTGAATGTAGCGACTCTGATGAATCGTAGACGACGAAACACGTGTCAGTGGATAATTATATTTTAAAAATAATATATATGCAGCTCCCTATGTGGGGGTACCAAATTGGTTAAAGGGAAAATTATTCCCAACTCGCATTTAGGTAAAATACACTTTCGTAAATAATTGAACTCATTCAAGACGTATCGCGAAAACAAAAACAAATAACGCACACAAACACACACACACACACACAATATATATATATATATATATATATATATATATATATATATAAAATGAAAGTTTCTGTGTGTGTGTGTGTGTGTGTGTGTGTGTGTACATTTCCTTACCAAATTACTCTGACAATTTCCAGTCTACAGACTCGAGATTTGACAAAAGGGGTATTGAGATTTGGAAAAATATTTTAAATCGGTTTTCGGCCAGAAATATGGCTGTTGAAGGGGTGAAAGGTCAACGATTTGACCTTTGAAAACTCTACCAAACTCCTCCGCCAATTTTGAGTCTAAACACTTGAACTTTTAGATGAAGGTTACTTGGACATTGATCAAACATTTTAATTTGATTTGAGCCCAAAATAATAAATGTTAAGTGGTCAGAATTGGGGTTTAAAGTTTAAAATTTAACCTCTCCGGTCTCTACCAAATTACTCAGCTAATTTTTGGTCTAAACATTTGAAATTTTACATAAAGTGCATTCAGACATGGGGCGAGATTTTAAATCGGCTTTGATTTCTGCCAAGAGATCAAAGTTGAAAAGATTTGACCTTTGCTGTCACTAACAAACTATTCAGCCAAATTTGGGTTTAAACATTTGAAATTTACATAAAGGTTATTCAGACATGCAGGAAGCTTTTTAATCCGTTTTTGGCGAAAATTTGACTGCCAAGAGGTCAAAGTTGAAAGAGTTGACTTTTGCAGACTCTACCAAACTCCTCCGCCAATTTTGGGTCTAAACACTTGCAAGTTTAGATGTAGGTTACCTGAACATGAGTCAAAATTTTTAATATATATATATGCTCATAAAGTTATGAACAGTACATAGGGCCCAAGCAAAGCCGGGCCGAACTGCTAGTATATATATATATATATATATATATATATATATATATATATATATATATATAAAGGAGGAGTGTTAATTATTCAACACATCACACATACACACATACACACACACACACACACACACACACACATATATATATATATATATATATATATATATATATATGTGTGTGTGTGTGTGTGTGTGTATGTGTGTATGTGTGATGTGTTGAATAATTAACACTCCTCCTTTTCTTTTTTTTCAAGATGTATACCTATGGATACATTTTCAAATCTCCCTATTCTCACATTATTTTTCACACCTGTAAACCAAGAAAACGTCAGATAACATCTCTAATATGCATTTTTTTTCAATTTATTCACACCTTTTTCCCACAAATGTACGCTGCAGGCATATGCTCTCTATGTCTCCCATTTCATTTAGTTTATTCGGACGGACCCTTTTTTCCACGGCCTATGGCATCACTCAGAGATGTGGGTAAACTAATCTCATGTTCGTTAACAGCTGTCACGCCACGTCTCGTGATCAAACACCAACTCTCGACTCTAAACTTCCCAACCTCAGTTCCGATGACGTAATCAATTAAAAGACACGTCCCCTTAACATGACCTTTCCGTCACGTACGTCTGTTTAAAGTTATTTTGTTTATATTTAACCTAACTAATTTATGTACACATCCTCAGCTAAAACCCATTGCTACACTTTATTCTATAAGCAATAAATAACTCCCAATATAAACTATTTTAAGAATATTATTGAATAGATAGATAAATAGATAGACAGATGGATCAATAATAATTAATTAACTTTTAAGAATGTTAATTATTGAACACGCACCCCACCCCCACATATATATATATATAGATAGATAGATAGTTGCCTGTCTAGCCGCACTGATGAGCTGTGAAACAGCGAAACAGTACTGTATGTGGATGACTATAGTGTATCACAAAAGTGAGTACACCCCTCACATTTCTTCAAATATTCAAGTATGGGACAACAATGAAAAAAATGATTTTTTGAAACAGTGAAAAGTATTCTGTCTGCAGTCTATATAATAGAGTTAATTTATTTTCCCTTCAAAATAACTCAAAATATAGCTTTTAAAAGCTAAATCCCTGGCAACAAAAGTGATTACACCCCTTACGAAAAGTTGTAAATATCAACATACAACATGTCAACTCTGAATATTTTGTGTGGCCACCATCATTATCCAAAACTGCCTTTACTCTTCTGGGTATGGAGTTTACCAGAGCTTCACATGTAGCCACTGGAATGCTCTTCCACTCTTCAATTATGACGTCGCGGAACTGGCGGATATTTGAGACTTTGCGCACCTCCACCTGCTTGAAGGTGTCCCAAAGATGTTCTATTGGGTTCAAGTCTGGAGACATGCTTGACCAGTCCATCACCTTTACCCTCACTCCTGGAGGAAACCTCTTTTGAAAGCAATACACAAGAAAGTTCATACACAGTTTGCTAAAAACATGCCAACAAAGCCCGTAGATTATTGGAACGATGTCTGATGAGACGAAATTTAATTTGTTTGGTTCTGATGCCCTTAAGCACCTTTTGCCTTATATATATATAGACTAGCATGGGTGCTTGGCATTGCCCGGGTGCGTAGAGGTGTGTCTTGAGCAAAAAAAGTATTAGTAGGCAGACAGGTATTAACCCGTACCGCGAAGGAGGAAAAGACCGTGAAAAAAAGTGACGTCTTTGCCGTTGCGTCCATCGCAAAACCGGAAGTGGCGAAGGTCGATATTAAGGCTAGTCAATTGAAAAGAATGGATGACTTACG
Source organism: Euprymna scolopes (assembly GCF_053919585.1). NCBI lineage: Eukaryota > Metazoa > Mollusca > Cephalopoda > Sepiida > Sepiolidae > Euprymna > Euprymna scolopes. The sequence continues at coordinate 174,289,525 of NC_136487.1, read as the reverse complement.
AAAATATTTTCGAAAAAAGCGACCCCTTCCTTCTAGAAAACTGCCCAGTTTAAGGTGAAGGAATTAATGTTTTTGGCTCATATTTCGATATTTATCGTCCAAAGTCTTTTTAGCAGACATACAAACACACAGATTTTCGCTCTTTATATTATAGACTAGTGGCGGTACTCATCAGAGGGGAGATACTTGTTTATGATAATGTGGAGAGAACAGACAGTTAACATTTGAAAGGTGTTGCACAAAGTTCGTTTACAAAATGATAGGCAAAAACATTTACCTTTCTTTGTTGAAATGACGACGAAGACATGTTTATAAATATAAATGATGATTCTTTATTCTTCATCCGGATGATTGATGAATCAGGAATTCAAGCTTCGACGATTACATTGTTTTATCTTCCCCCCTTCGCCTCCAAGGGGCGTCAGCTCACAATTTAAGTCTGACCTGACTCTGACTAAGTCGGTCTCTGGCTGTCTCTCTGGCTCTCTCTAACCCGAACCCTACTTTATATATTAGGAATTCTTTTTCTTTATGACGTCAAAACATTCCCGAATATGTGATCCATTCACGTGGATTTCACCTATGTATGTCCAAACACGCTTTTGGCAAACAAAGAAATTCCTAAATAAATTATTCGATATCTAACCTATTTGTTAATCATTATTTCCAAATTGTATTGTCCATCTTTTAACTGATATAATATATCCAGTTATTTCTAAGAACAATCGACTGCGTTCCTAGATTTGAAATATGTAATCGGTTTTAAGTTTTGAATGCTGAATTCAAATCTAACCTTCTCCTTTTAACAAATATTATTTTCAACTTAAACTACGTCATTCCCGGGACACCTGCCAAATATCTAACAAATAAAGCAGAGAGATACTAATGCTATTTTAGCTAATTGTTTATTTCTTAACTTAATGTAATGATTGACGTAAATGGACATCAAAATAATATTCGCCGTAGATTGCAGGTTTTCCACATTATTGACGGTGTCTTATTCGCACGACTCCCACGAAGAGACTGATTTAGAAAACCTCAGTTCTCTCTCAGATCAAAGAACGTGACGCTATTCGTTATCGTTCAACACCTATTTTGTCTAACGTTGACCTGTTGCCTCTGCTTCAACTTTACATCACCCATCTTTTATTAAATCTTGGAACGATCCTGTTGTTTTTTGGTTATCATGCACTCAGTGAAATTCGTACTTAAACGCCACCAACGTAAAGTCCCTAATATATGTTAAATTTATAAATCTCCCGTCTCGAATATATTTAACGGCAGCTTGAATTTTGCAATTTGCGCTGTAAAAGTGATTGATGAATATGGCAGGAGAAAGCAAAAACTATGGCGTTTTTTGTTTTTAGAACAGAACATGAAATAAAAAAAACAAACAAATATAATATTGCGAGAAAGGTCCACTTGGATATGTGCAAAAAAAGAGCGTTAGAATGCAGTGAGAAATGGTACGAACATATTCCAGAATGCGTGGTGGAAATTGATGATATGAAATTATTGTGAGATATGAAAATTTATTTAATATACCAATGTATTTAATATACCAATGTATTTAATATACCAATGTATTTAATATACAATGTATTTAATATACAATGTATTTAATATACCAATGTATTTAATATACAATGTATTTAATATACCAATGTATTTAATATACCAATGTATTTAATATACAATGTATTTAATATACCAATGTATTTAATATACCAATGTATTTAATATACCAATGTATTTAATATACAATGTATTTAATATACCAATGTATTTAATATACCAATGTATTTAATATACCAATGTATTAAATATACAATGTATTTAATATACAATGTATTTAATATACCAATGTATTTAATATACCAATGTATTTAATATACAATTTATTTAATATACCAATGTATTTAATATACAATGTATTTAATATACAATGTATTTAATATACCAATGTATTTAATATACAATGTATTTAATATACAATGTATTTAATATACAATGTATTTAATATACCAATGTATTTAATATACCAATGTATTTAATATACAATGTATTTAATATAACAATGTATTTAATATACCAATGTATTTAATATACAATGTATTTAATATACCAATGTATTTAATATACAATGTATGTAATATACCAATGTATTTAATATACCAATGTATTTAATATACAATGTATTTAATATACAATGTATTTAATATACCAATGTATGTAATATACCAATGTATTTAATATACCAATGTATTTAATATACAATGTATTTAATATACAATGTATTTAATATACCAATGTATTTAATATACAATGTATTTAATATACTAATGTATTTAATATACCAACGTATTTAATATACAATGTATTTAATATACAATGTATTTAATATACAATGTATTTAATATACCAATGTATTTAATATACAAATAAAAAAGACGCCGCTAAAATTAGTTTAATAAAAAAATCTTGCACTGTCCTTTTTCTACACAAGTATCTGTATTTTCAAAAAATAAGTAAAAAATAAAAATTATACATAAAACCTTAAAATATACAAATGTATAAAAAAGGAAAAAGTGATTTGTAAATCCTATAAAAATAACATACAAATGATTTTTTCTTCTAATTTAATTTTATTTACCAACAAATAATAATTTAAAACTTTAAAACGAATCTATTTCGTTCATTTAAAATTTAATTTATTATCATTTAAAATTTAACCAATAGAATCCTCCTATAAACAATTTGAGTTTTTTTTCTATATTTTTCTATACGTTTTTATAAATAAACGTTAATACGTATACATAATTTTTTTCTATATTTTTCTATATTTTTCTATACGTTTTTATAAATAAACGTTAATACGTATACATAATTTTTTTTCTATATTTTTCTATAAGTTTTTATAAATAAACGTTAATACGTATACATAATTTTTTTTCTATATTTTTCTATAAGTTTTTATAAATAAACCTTAATACGTATACATAATTTTTTTTCTATATTTTTCTATAAGTTTTTATAAATAAACCTTAATACGTATACATAAATTTTTTCTATATTTTTCTATAAGTTTTTATAAATAAACGTTAATACGTATACATAATTTTTTTCTATATTTTTCTATAAGTTTTTATAAATAAACGTTAATACGTATACATAAATTTTTTCTATATTTTTCTATAGGTTTTTATAAATAAACGTTAATACGTATACATAATTTTTTTTCTATATTTTTCTATAGGTTTTTATAAATAAACGTTAATACGTATACATAAATTTTTTCTATATTTTTCTATAGGTTTTTATAAATAAACGTTAATACGTATACATAAATTTTTTTCTATATTTTTCTATAGGTTTTTATAAATAAACGTTAATACGTATACATAAATTTTTTTCTATATTTTTCTATAGGTTTTTATAAATAAACCTTAATACGTATACATAATTTTTTTTCTATATTTTTCTATAAGTTTTTATAAATAAACCTTAATACGTATACATAATTTTTTTCTATATTTTTCTATAAGTTTTTATAAATAAACCTTAATACGTATACATAAATTTTTTCTATATTTTTCTATAAGTTTTTATAAATAAACGTTAATACGTATACATAAATTTTTTCTATATTTTTCTATAGGTTTTTATAAATAAACGTTAAAACGTATACATAAATTTTTTCTATATTTTTCTATAAGTTTTTATAAATAAACGTTAATACGTATACATAATTTTTTCTATATTTTTCTATAAGTTTTTATAAATAAACGTTAATACGTATACATAAATTTTTTCTATATTTTTCTATAAGTTTTTATAAATAAACGTTAATACGTATACATAATTTTTTTCTATATTTTTCTATAGGTTTTTATAAATAAACGTTAATACGTATACATAAATTTTTTCTATATTTTTCTATAGGTTTTTATAAATAAACGTTAATACGTATACATAAATTTTTTCTATATTTTTCTATAAGTTTTTATAAATAAACGTTAATACGTATACATAATTTTTTTTCTATATTTTTCTATAGGTTTTTATAAATAAACGTTAATACGTATACATAAATTTTTTCTATATTTTTCTATAGGTTTTTATAAATAAACGTTAATACGTATACATAAATTTTTTTCTATATTTTTCTATAAGTTTTTATAAATAAACCTTAATACGTATACATAATTTTTTTTCTATATTTTTCTATAAGTTTTTATAAATAAACCTTAATACGTATACATAAATTTTTTCTATATTTTTCTATAAGTTTTTATAAATAAACGTTAATACGTATACATAAATTTTTTCTATATTTTTCTATAAGTTTTTATAAATAAACGTTAATACGTATACATAAATTTTTTCTATATTTTTCTATAGGTTTTTATAAATAAACGTTAATACGTATACATAAATTTTTTTCTATATTTTTCTATAGGTTTTTATAAATAAACGTTAATACGTATACATAAATTTTTTCTATATTTTTCTATAGGTTTTTATAAATAAACGTTAATACGTATACATAATTTTTTTCTATATTTTTCTATAGGTTTTTATAAATAAACGTTAATACGTATACATAAATTTTTTCTATATTTTTCTATAAGTTTTTATAAATAAACGTTAATACGTATACATAAATTTTTTCTATATTTTTCTATAGGTTTTTATAAATAAACGTTAATACGTATACATAAATTTTTTCTATATTTTTCTATAAGTTTTTATAAATAAACGTTAATACATATACATAAATTTTTTCTATATTTTTCTATAGGTTTTTATAAATAAACGTTAATACGTATACATAATTTTTTTTCTATATTTTTCTATAAGTTTTTATAAATAAACGTTAATACGTATACATAATTTTTTTTCTATATTTTTCTATAAGTTTTTATAAATAAACCTTAATACGTATACATAATTTTTTTTCTATATTTTTCTATAAGTTTTTATAAATAAACCTTAATACGTATACATAAATTTTTTCTATATTTTTCTATAAGTTTTTATAAATAAACGTTAATACGTATACATAATTTTTTTCTATATTTTTCTATAAGTTTTTATAAATAAACGTTAATACGTATACATAAATTTTTTCTATATTTTTCTATAGGTTTTTATAAATAAACGTTAATACGTATACATAAATTTTTTTCTATATTTTTCTATAGGTTTTTATAAATAAACGTTAATACGTATACATAAATTTTTTCTATATTTTTCTAAAGGTTTTTATAAATAAACGTTAATACGTATACATACATTTTTTTCTATATTTTTCTATAGGTTTTTATAAATAAACGTTAATACGTATACATAATTTTTTTTCTATATTTTTCTATAAGTTTTTATAAATAAAAATTAATACGTATACATAATTTTTTTTCTATATTTTTCTATAAGTTTTTATAAATAAACCTTAATACGTATACATAATTTTTTTTCTATATTTTTCTATAAGTTTTTATAAATAAACCTTAATACGTATACATAAATTTTTTCTATATTTTTCTATAAGTTTTTATAAATAAACGTTAATACGTATACATAATTTTTTTCTATATTTTTCTATAGGTTTTTATAAATAAACGTTAATACGTATACATAAATTTTTTCTATATTTTTCTATAGGTTTTTATAAATAAACGTTAATACGTATACATAAATTTTTTTCTATATTTTTCTATAGGTTTTTATAAATAAACGTTAATACGTATACATAAATTTTTTTCTATATTTTTCTATAGGTTTTTATAAATAAACCTTAATACGTATACATAATTTTTTTTCTATATTTTTCTATAAGTTTTTATAAATAAACCTAATACGTATACATAATTTTTTTTCTATATTTTTCTATAAGTTTTTATAAATAAACCTTAATACGTATACATAAATTTTTTCTATATTTTTCTATAAGTTTTTATAAATAAACGTTAATACGTATACATAAATTTTTTCTATATTTTTCTATAGGTTTTTATAAATAAACGTTAATACGTATACATAAATTTTTTCTATATTTTTCTATAAGTTTTTATAAATAAACGTTAATACGTATACATAATTTTTTCTATATTTTTCTATAAGTTTTTATAAATAAACGTTAATACGTATACATAAATTTTTTCTATATTTTTCTATAAGTTTTTATAAATAAACGTTAATACGTATACATAAATTTTTTCTATATTTTTCTATAGGTTTTTATAAATAAACGTTAATACGTATACATAAATTTTTTCTATATTTTTCTATAGGTTTTTATAAATAAACGTTAATACGTATACATAAATTTTTTCTATATTTTTCTATAAGTTTTTATAAATAAACGTTAATACGTATACATAATTTTTTTTCTATATTTTTCTATAGGTTTTTATAAATAAACGTTAATACGTATACATAAATTTTTTCTATATTTTTCTATAGGTTTTTATAAATAAACGTTAATACGTATACATAAATTTTTTTCTATATTTTTCTATAAGTTTTTATAAATAAACCTTAATACGTATACATAATTTTTTTTCTATATTTTTCTATAAGTTTTTATAAATAAACCTTAATACGTATACATAAATTTTTTCTATATTTTTCTATAAGTTTTTATAAATAAACGTTAATACGTATACATAAATTTTTTCTATATTTTTCTATAAGTTTTTATAAATAAACGTTAATACGTATACATAAATTTTTTTCTATATTTTTCTATAAGTTTTTATAAATAAACGTTAATACGTATACATAAATTTTTTCTATATTTTTCTATAAGTTTTTATAAATAAACGTTAATACGTATACATAAATTTTTTCTATATTTTTCTATAGGTTTTTATAAATAAACGTTAATACGTATACATAAATTTTTTCTATATTTTTCTATAGGTTTTTATAAATAAACGTTAATACGTATACATAATTTTTTTCTATATTTTTCTATAGGTTTTTATAAATAAACGTTAATACGTATACATAAATTTTTTCTATATTTTTCTATAGGTTTTTATAAATAAACGTTAATACGTATACATAAATTTTTTCTATATTTTTCTATAAGTTTTTATAAATAAACGTTAATACGTATACATAAATTTTTTCTATATTTTTCTATAGGTTTTTATAAATAAACGTTAATACGTATACATAAATTTTTTCTATATTTTTCTATACGTTTTTATAAATAAACGTTAATACGTATACATAAATTTTTTCTATATTTTTCTATAGGTTTTTATAAATAAACGTTAATACGTATACATAAATTTTTTCTATATTTTTCTATAGGTTTTTATAAATAAACGTTAATACGTATACATAAATTTTTTCTATATTTTTCTATAGGTTTTTATAAATAAACGTTAATACGTATACATAAATTTTTTCTATATTTTTCTATAAGTTTTTATAAATAAACGTTAATACGTATACATAATTTTTTTCTATATTTTTCTATAGGTTTTTATAAATAAACGTTAATACGTATACATAAATTTTTTCTATATTTTTCTATAAGTTTTTATAAATAAACGTTAATACGTATACATAAATTTTTTCTATATTTTTCTATAGGTTTTTATAAATAAACGTTAATACGTATACATAAATTTTTTCTATATTTTTCTATAGGTTTTTATAAATAAACGTTAATACGTATACATAAATTTTTTCTATATTTTTCTATAGGTTTTTATAAATAAACGTTAATATGTATACATAATTTTTTTCTATATTTTTCTATAGGTTTTTATAAATAAACCTTAATACGTATACATAAATTTTTTTCTATATTTTTCTATAAGTTTTTATAAATAAACGTTAATACGTATACATAATTTTTTTCTATATTTTTCTATAAGTTTTTATAAATAAACGTTAATACGTATACATAAATTTTTTCTATATTTTTCTATAGGTTTTTATAAATAAACGTTAATACGTATACATAAATTTTTTCTATATTTTTCTATAAGTTTTTATAAATAAACCTTAATACGTATACATAAATTTTTTTCTATATTTTTCTATAAGTTTTTATAAATAAACGTTAATACGTATACATAAATTTTTTCTATATTTTTCTATAAGTTTTTATAAATAAACGTTAATACGTATACATAAATTTTTTCTATATTTTTCTATATGTTTTTATAAATAAACGTTAATACGTATACATAAATTTTTTCTATATTTTTCTATAGGTTTTTATAAATAAACGTTAATACGTATACATAATTTTTTTCTATATTTTTCTATAGGTTTTTATAAATAAACGTTAATACGTATACATAAATTTTTTCTATATTTTTCTATAGGTTTTTATAAATAAACGTTAATACGTATACATAAATTTTTTCTATATATTTCTATAAGTTTTTATAAATAAACGTTAATACGTATACATAAATTTTTTCTATATTTTTCTATAGGTTTTTATAAATAAACGTTAATACGTATACATAAATTCTTTCTATATTTTTCTATAAGTTTTTATAAATAAACGTTAATACGTATACATAAATTTTTTCTATATTTTTCTATAGGTTTTTATAAATAAACGTTAATACGTATACATAAATTTTTTCTATATTTTTCTATAGGTTTTTATAAATAAACGTTAATACGTATACATAAATTTTTTCTATATTTTTCTATAGGTTTTTATAAATAAACGTTAATACGTATACATAAATTTTTTCTATATTTTTCTATAAGTTTTTATAAATAAACGTTAATACGTATACATAATTTTTTTCTATATTTTTCAATAGGTTTTTATAAATAAACGTTAATACGTATACATAAATTTTTTCTATATTTTTCTATAAGTTTTTATAAATAAACGTTAATACGTATACATAAATTTTTTCTATATTTTTCTATAGGTTTTTATAAATAAACGTTAATACGTATACATAAATTTTTTCTATATTTTTCTATAGGTTTTTACAAATAAACGTTAATACGTATACATAAATTTTTTCTATATTTTTCTATAGGTTTTTATAAATAAACGTTAATATGTATACATAATTTTTTTCTATATTTTTCTATAGGTTTTTATAAATAAACGTTAATACGTATACATAATTTTTTTCTATATTTTTCTATAAGTTTTTATAAATAAACGTTAATACATAAATTTTTTCTATATTTTTCTATAAGTTTTTATAAATAAACGTTAATACATAAATTTTTTCTATATTTTTCTATAAGTTTTTATAAATAAACGTTAATACATAAATTTTTTCTATATTTTTCTATAAGTTTTTATAAATAAACGTTAATACATAAATTTTTTCTATATTTTTCTATAAGTTTTTATAAATAAACGTTAATACATAAATTTTTTCTATATTTTTCTATAAGTTTTTATAAATAAACGTTAATACATAAATTTTTTCTATATTTTTCTATAAGTTTTTATAAATAAACGTTAATACATAAATTTTTTCTATATTTTTCTATAAGTTTTTATAAATAAACGTTAATACATAAATTTTTTCTATATTTTTCTATAAGTTTTTATAAATAAACGTTAATACGTATACATAATTTTTTTCTATATTTTTCTATAGGTTTTTATAAATAAACGTTAATACGTATACATAATTTTTTTCTATATTTTTCTATAGGTTTTTATAAATAAACGTTAATACGTATACATAAATTTTTTCTATATTTTTCTATAGGTTTTTATAAATAAACGTTAATACGTATACATAAATTTTTTCTATATTTTTCTATAAGTTTTTATAAATAAACGTTAATACGTATACATATTTTTTTTCTATATTTTTCTATAGGTTTTTATAAATAAACGTTAATACGTATACATATTTTTTTTCTATATTTTTCTATAGGTTTTTATAAATAAACGTTAATACGTATACATATTTTTTTTCTATATTTTTCTATAGGTTTTTATAAATAAACGTTAATACGTATACATAATTTTTTTCTATATTTTTCTATAAGTTTTTATAAATAAACCTTAATACGTATACATAAATTTTTTTCTATATTTTTCTATAGGTTTTTATAAATAAACGTTAATACGTATACATAATTTTTTTCTATATTTTTCTATAGGTTTTTATAAATAAACGTTAATACGTATACATAAATTTTTTCTATATTTTTCTATAGGTTTTTATAAATAAACGTTAATACGTATACATAAATTTTTTCTATATTTTTCTATAAGTTTTTATAAATAAACCTTAATACGTATACATAAATTTTTTTCTATATTTTTCTATAAGTTTTTATAAATAAACGTTAATACGTATACATAAATTTTTTCTATATTTTTCTATAAGTTTTTATAAATAAACGTTAATACGTATACATAAATTTTTTCTATATTTTTCTATAGGTTTTTATAAATAAACGTTAATACGTATACATAAATTTTTTCTATATTTTTCTATAGGTTTTTATAAATAAACGTTAATACGTATACATAATTTTTTTCTATATTTTTCTATAGGTTTTTATAAATAAACGTTAATACGTATACATAAATTTTTTCTATATTTTTCTATAGGTTTTTATAAATAAACGTTAATACGTATACATAAATTTTTTCTATATATTTCTATAAGTTTTTATAAATAAACGTTAATACGTATACATAAATTTTTTCTATATTTTTCTATAGGTTTTTATAAATAAACGTTAATACGTATACATAAATTTTTTCTATATTTTTCTATAAGTTTTTATAAATAAACGTTAATACGTATACATAAATTTTTTCTATATTTTTCTATAGGTTTTTATAAATAAACGTTAATACGTATACATAAATTTTTTCTATATTTTTCTATAGGTTTTTATAAATAAACGTTAATACGTATACATAAATTTTTTCTATATTTTTCTATAGGTTTTTATAAATAAACGTTAATACGTATACATAAATTTTTTCTATATTTTTCTATAAGTTTTTATAAATAAACGTTAATACGTATACATAATTTTTTTCTATATTTTTCTATAGGTTTTTATAAATAAACGTTAATACGTATACATAAATTTTTTCTATATTTTTCTATAAGTTTTTATAAATAAACGTTAATACGTATACATAAATTTTTTCTATATTTTTCTATAGGTTTTTATAAATAAACGTTAATACGTATACATAAATTTTTTCTATATTTTTCTATAGGTTTTTATAAATAAACGTTAATACGTATACATGAATTTTTTCTATATTTTTCTATAGGTTTTTATAAATAAACGTTAATATGTATACATAATTTTTTTCTATATTTTTCTATAGGTTTTTATAAATAAACCTTAATACGTATACATAATTTTTTTCTATATTTTTCTATAAGTTTTTATAAATAAACGTTAATACATAAATTTTTTCTATATTTTTCTATAAGTTTTTATAAATAAACGTTAATACATAAATTTTTTCTATATTTTTCTATAAGTTTTTATAAATAAACGTTAATACATAAATTTTTTCTATATTTTTCTATAAGTTTTTATAAATAAACGTTAATACATAAATTTTTTCTATATTTTTCTATAAGTTTTTATAAATAAACGTTAATACATAAATTTTTTCTATATTTTTCTATAAGTTTTTATAAATAAACGTTAATACATAAATTTTTTCTATATTTTTCTATAAGTTTTTATAAATAAACGTTAATACATAAATTTTTTCTATATTTTTCTATAAGTTTTTATAAATAAACGTTAATACATAAATTTTTTCTATATTTTTCTATAAGTTTTTATAAATAAACGTTAATACGTATACATAATTTTTTTCTATATTTTTCTATAGGTTTTTATAAATAAACGTTAATACGTATACATAATTTTTTTCTATATTTTTCTATAGGTTTTTATAAATAAACGTTAATACGTATACATAAATTTTTTCTATATTTTTCTATAGGTTTTTATAAATAAACGTTAATACGTATACATAAATTTTTTCTATATTTTTCTATAAGTTTTTATAAATAAACGTTAATACGTATACATATTTTTTTTCTATATTTTTCTATAGGTTTTTATAAATAAACGTTAATACGTATACATATTTTTTTTCTATATTTTTCTATAGGTTTTTATAAATAAACGTTAATACGTATACATATTTTTTTTCTATATTTTTCTATAGGTTTTTATAAATAAACGTTAATACGTATACATAATTTTTTTCTATATTTTTCTATAAGTTTTTATAAATAAACCTTAATACGTATACATAAATTTTTTTCTATATTTTTCTATAGGTTTTTATAAATAAACGTTAATACGTATACATAATTTTTTTCTATATTTTTCTATAGGTTTTTATAAATAAACGTTAATACGTATACATAATTTTTTTCTATATTTTTCTATAGGTTTTTATAAATAAACCTTAATACGTATACATAAATTTTTTTCTATATTTTTCTATACGTTTTTATAAATAAACGCTAATACGTATACATAAATTTTTTTCTATATTTTTCTATAGGTTTTTATAAATAAACCTTAATACGTATACATATTTTTTTTCTATATTTTTCTATAGGTTTTTATAAATAAACGTTAATACGTATACATAATTTTTTTCTATATTTTTCTATAAGTTTTTATAAATAAACCTTAATACGTATACATAAATTTTTTTCTATATTTTTCTATAAGTTTTTATAAATAAACCTTAATACGTATACATAAATTTTTTTCTATATTTTTCTATAGGTTTTTATAAATAAACCTTAATACGTATACATATTTTTTTCTATATTTTTCTATAGGTTTTTATAAATAAACGTTAATACGTATACATAATTTTTTTCTATATTTTTCTATAGGTTTTTATAAATAAACGTTAATACGTATACATAAATTTTTTCTATATTTTTCTATAAGTTTTTATAAATAAACGTTAATACGTATACATAAATTTTTTCTATATTTTTCTATAGGTTTTTATAAATAAACGTTAATACGTATACATAAATTTTTTCTATATTTTTCTATAGGTTTTTATAAATAAACGTTAATACGTATACATAAATTTTTTCTATATTTTTCTATAGGTTTTTATAAATAAACGTTAATACGTATACATAAATTTTTTCTATATTTTTCTATAGGTTTTTATAAATAAACGTTAATACGTATACATAAATTTTTTCTATATTTTTCTATAGGTTTTTATAAATAAACGTTAATACGTATACATAAATTTTTTCTATATTTTTCTATAGGTTTTTATAAATAAACGTTAATACGTATACATAAATTTTTTCTATATTTTTCTATAAGTTTTTATAAATAAACGTTAATACGTATACATAAATTTTTTCTATATTTTTCTATAGGTTTTTATAAATAAACGTTAATACGTATACATAAATTTTTTCTATATTTTTCTATAGGTTTTTATAAATAAACGTTAATACGTATACATAAATTTTTTTCTATATTTTTCTATAGGTTTTTATAAATAAACGTTAATACGTATACATAAATTTTTTCTATATTTTTCTATAAGTTTTTATAAATAAACGTTAATACGTATACATAAATTTTTTCTATATTTTTCTATAGGTTTTTATAAATAAACGTTAATACGTATACATAAATTTTTTCTATATTTTTCTATAAGTTTTTATAAATAAACGTTAATACGTATACATAAATTTTTTCTATATTTTTCTATAGGTTTTTATAAATAAACGTTAATACGTATACATAAATTTTTTCTATATTTTTCTATAGGTTTTTATAAATAAACGTTAATACGTATACATAAATTTTTTCTATATTTTTCTATAGGTTTTTATAAATAAACGTTAATACGTATACATAATTTTTTTCTATATTTTTCTATAGGTTTTTATAAATAAACGTTAATACGTATACATAATTTTTTTCTATATTTTTCTATAAGTTTTTATAAATAAACGTTAATACATAAATTTTTTCTATATTTTTCTATAGGTTTTTATAAATAAACGTTAATACATAAATTTTTTCTATATTTTTCTATAAGTTTTTATAAATAAACGTTAATACATAAATTTTTTCTATATTTTTCTATAAGTTTTTATAAATAAACGTTAATACATAAATTTTTTCTATATTTTTCTATAAGTTTTTATAAATAAACGTTAATACATAAATTTTTTCTATATTTTTCTATAAGTTTTTATAAATAAACGTTAATACATAAATTTTTTCTATATTTTTCTATAAGTTTTTATAAATAAACGTTAATACATAAATTTTTTCTATATTTTTCTATAAGTTTTTATAAATAAACGTTAATACATAAATTTTTTCTATATTTTTCTATAAGTTTTTATAAATAAACGTTAATACGTATACATAAATTTTTTCTATATTTTTCTATAAGTTTTTATAAATAAACGTTAATACGTATACATATTTTTTTTCTATATTTTTCTATAGGTTTTTATAAATAAACGTTAATACGTATACATATTTTTTTCTATATTTTTCTATAGGTTTTATAAATAAACGTTAATACGTATACATATTTTTTTTCTATATTTTTCTATAGGTTTTTATAAATAAACGTTAATACGTATACATAATTTTTTTCTATATTTTTCTATAAGTTTTTATAAATAAACGTTAATACGTATACATAAATTTTTTTCTATATTTTTCTATAGGTTTTTATAAATAAACGTTAATACGTATACATAATTTTTTTCTATATTTTTCTATAGGTTTTTATAAATAAACGTTAATACGTATACATAATTTTTTTCTATATTTTTCTATAGGTTTTTATAAATAAACGTTAATACGTATACATAAATTTTTTTCTATATTTTTCTATACGTTTTTATAAATAAACGTTAATACGTATACATAAATTTTTTTCTATATTTTTCTATAGGTTTTTATAAATAAACCTTAATACGTATACATAATTTTTTTCTATATTTTTCTATAGGTTTTTATAAATAAACGTTAATACGTATACATAATTTTTTTCTATATTTTTCTATAAGTTTTTATAAATAAACCTTAATACGTATACATAAATTTTTTCTATATTTTTCTATAAGTTTTTATAAATAAACCTTAATACGTATACATAAATTTTTTTCTATATTTTTCTATAGGTTTTTATAAATAAACCTTAATACGTATACATATTTTTTTTCTATATTTTTCTATAGGTTTTTATAAATAAACGTTAATACGTATACATATTTTTTTCTATATTTTTCTATAGGTTTTTATAAATAAACCGTTAATACGTATACATAATTTTTTTCTATATTTTTCTATAGGTTTTTATAAATAAACCGTTAATACGTATACATAATTTTTTTCTATATTTTTCTATAAGTTTTTATAAATAAACGTTAATACGTATACATAATTTTTTCTATATTTTTCTATAAGTTTTTATAAATAAACGTTAATACGTATACATAAATTTTTTCTATATTTTTCTATAGGTTTTTATAAATAAACGTTAATACGTATACATAATTTTTTTCTATATTTTTCTATAAGTTTTTATAAATAAACGTTAATACGTATACATAATTTTTTTCTATATTTTTCTATAGGTTTTTATAAATAAACGTTAATACGTATACATAAATTTTTTCTATATTTTTCTATAAGTTTTTATAAATAAACGTTAATACGTATACATAAATTTTTTTCTATATTTTTCTATAGGTTTTTATAAATAAACGTTAATACGTATACATAAATTTTTTCTATATTTTTCTATAGGTTTTTATAAATAAACGTTAATACGTATACATAAATTTTTTCTATATTTTTCTATAAGTTTTTATAAATAAACGTTAATACGTATACATAAATTTTTTTCTATATTTTTCTATAAGTTTTTATAAATAAACGTTAATACGTATACATAAATTTTTTCTATATTTTTCTATAAGGTTTTTATAAATAAACGTTAATACGTATACATAAATTTTTTTCTATATTTTTCTATAAGTTTTTATAAATAAACGTTAATACGTATACATAAATTTTTTTCTATATTTTTCTATAAGTTTTTATAAATAAACGTTAATACGTATACATAAATTTTTTCTATATTTTTCTATAAGTTTTTATAAATAAACGTTAATACGTATACATAAATTTTTTTCTATATTTTTCTATAGGTTTTTATAAATAAACGTTAATACGTATACATAAATTTTTTCTATATTTTTCTATAGGTTTTTATAAATAAACGTTAATACGTATACATAATTTTTTTCTATATTTTTCTATAAGTTTTTATAAATAAACGTTAATACGTATACATAAATTTTTTCTATATTTTTCTATAAGTTTTTATAAATAAACGTTAATACGTATACATAAATTTTTTTCTATATTTTTCTATAGGTTTTTATAAATAAACGTTAATACGTATACATAAATTTTTTCTATATTTTTCTATAGGTTTTTATAAATAAACGTTAATACGTATACATAAATTTTTTCTATATTTTTCTATAGGTTTTTATAAATAAACGTTAATACGTATACATAAATCTTTTCTATATTTTTCTATAGGTTTTTATAAATAAACGTTAATACGTATACATAAATTTTTTCTATATTTTTCTATAGATTTTTATAAATAAACGTTAATACGTATACATAATTTTTTTCTATATTTTTCTATAGGTTTTTATAAATAAACGTTAATACGTATACATAAATTTTTTTCTATATTTTTCTATAAGTTTTTATAAATAAACGTTAATACGTATACATAAATTTTTTTCTATATTTTTCTATAAGTTTTTATAAATAAACGTTAATACGTATACATAAATTTTTTCTATATTTTTCTATAGGTTTTTATAAATAAACGTTAATACGTATACATAATTTTTTTCTATATTTTTCTATAGGTTTTTATAAATAAACGTTAATACGTATACATAATTTTTTTCTATATTTTTCTATAGGTTTTTATAAATAAACGTTAATACGTATACATAAATTTTTTTCTATATTTTTCTATAGGTTTTTATAAATAAACGTTAATACGTATACATAATTTTTTTCTATATTTTTCTATAGGTTTTTATAAATAAACGTTAATACGTATACATACATTTTTTTCTATATTTTTCTATAGGTTTTTATAAATAAACGTTAATACGTATACATAATTTTTTTCTATATTTTTCTATAGGTTTTTATAAATAAACGTTAATACGTATACATACATTTTTTTCTATATTTTTCTATAGGTTTTTATAAATAAACGTTAATACGTATACATAATTTTTTTCTATATTTTTCTATAGGTTTTTATAAATAAACGTTAATACGTATACATAATTTTTTTCTATATTTTTCTATAGGTTTTTATAAATAAACGTTAATACGTATACATAAATTTTTTTCTATATTTTTCTATAGGTTTTTATAAATAAACGTTAATACGTATACATAATTTTTTTCTATATTTTTCTATAGGTTTTTATAAATAAACGTTAATACGTATACATAAATTTGTTTCTATATTTTTCTATAGGTTTTTATAAATAAACGTTAATACGTATACATAATTTTTTTCTATATTTTTCTATAGGTTTTTATAAATAAACGTTAATACGTATACATACATTTTTTTCTATATTTTTCTATAGGTTTTTATAAATAAACGTTAATACGTATACATAAATTTTTTTCTATATTTTTCTATAGGTTTTTATAAATAAACGTTAATACGTATACATAATTTTTTTCTATATTTTTCTATAGGTTTTTATAAATAAACGTTAATACGTATACATAAATGTTTTTCTATATTTTTCTATAGGTTTTTATAAATAAACGTTAATACGTATACATAAATTTTTTCTATATATTTCTATAAGGTTTTTATAAATAAACGTTAATACGTATACATAAATTTTTTCTATATTTTTCTATAGGTTTTTATAAATAAACGTTAATACGTATGCATAAATTTTTTCTATATTTTTCTATAAGTTTTTATAAATAAACGTTAATACGTATACATAAATTTTTTCTATATTTTTCTATAGGTTTTTATAAATAAACGTTAATACGTATACATAAATTTTTTCTATATTTTTCTATAGGTTTTTATAAATAAACGTTAATACGTATACATAAATTTTTTCTATATTTTTCTATAGGTTTTTATAAATAAACGTTAATACGTATACATAAATTTTTTCTATATTTTTCTATAAGTTTTTATAAATAAACGTTAATACGTATACATAATTTTTTTCTATATTTTTCTATAGGTTTTTATAAATAAACGTTAATACGTATACATAAATTTTTTCTATATTTTTCTATAAGTTTTTATAAATAAACGTTAATACGTATACATAAATTTTTTCTATATTTTTCTATAGGTTTTTATAAATAAACGTTAATACGTATACATAAATTTTTTCTATATTTTTCTATAGGTTTTTATAAATAAACGTTAATACGTATACATAAATTTTTTCTATATTTTTCTATAGGTTTTTATAAATAAACGTTAATATGTATACATAATTTTTTTCTATATTTTTCTATAGGTTTTTATAAATAAACGTTAATACGTATACATAATTTTTTTCTATATTTTTCTATAAGTTTTTATAAATAAACGTTAATACATAAATTTTTTCTATATTTTTCTATAAGTTTTTATAAATAAACGTTAATACATAAATTTTTTCTATATTTTTCTATAAGTTTTTATAAATAAACGTTAATACATAAATTTTTTCTATATTTTTCTATAAGTTTTTATAAATAAACGTTAATACATAAATTTTTTCTATATTTTTCTATAAGTTTTTATAAATAAACGTTAATACATAAATTTTTTCTATATTTTTCTATAAGTTTTTATAAATAAACGTTAATACATAAATTTTTTCTATATTTTTCTATAAGTTTTTATAAATAAACGTTAATACATAAATTTTTTCTATATTTTTCTATAAGTTTTTATAAATAAACGTTAATACGTATACATAATTTTTTTCTATATTTTTCTATAGGTTTTTATAAATAAACGTTAATACGTATACATAATTTTTTTCTATATTTTTCTATAGGTTTTTATAAATAAACGTTAATACGTATACATAAATTTTTTCTATATTTTTCTATAGGTTTTTATAAATAAACGTTAATACGTATACATAAATTTTTTCTATATTTTTCTATAAGTTTTTATAAATAAACGTTAATACGTATACATATTTTTTTTCTATATTTTTCTATAGGTTTTTATAAATAAACGTTAATACGTATACATATTTTTTTTCTATATTTTTCTATAGGTTTTTATAAATAAACGTTAATACGTATACATATTTTTTTTCTATATTTTTCTATAGGTTTTTATAAATAAACGTTAATACGTATACATAATTTTTTTCTATATTTTTCTATAAGTTTTTATAAATAAACCTTAATACGTATACATAAATTTTTTTCTATATTTTTCTATAGGTTTTTATAAATAAACGTTAATACGTATACATAATTTTTTTCTATATTTTTCTATAGGTTTTTATAAATAAACGTTAATACGTATACATAATTTTTTTCTATATTTTTCTATAGGTTTTTATAAATAAACCTTAATACGTATACATAAATTTTTTTCTATATTTTTCTATACGTTTTTATAAATAAACGTTAATACGTATACATAAATTTTTTTCTATATTTTTCTATAGGTTTTTATAAATAAACCTTAATACGTATACATATTTTTTTTCTATATTTTTCTATAGGTTTTTATAAATAAACGTTAATACGTATACATAATTTTTTTCTATATTTTTCTATAAGTTTTTATAAATAAACCTTAATACGTATACATAAATTTTTTTCTATATTTTTCTATAAGTTTTTATAAATAAACCTTAATACGTATACATAAATTTTTTTCTATATTTTTCTATAGGTTTTTATAAATAAACCTTAATACGTATACATATTTTTTTTCTATATTTTTCTATAGGTTTTTATAAATAAACGTTAATACGTATACATATTTTTTTTCTATATTTTTCTATAGGTTTTTATAAATAAACGTTAATACGTATACATAAATTTTTTCTATATTTTTCTATAAGTTTTTATAAATAAACGTTAATACGTATACATAAATTTTTTCTATATTTTTCTATAGGTTTTTATAAATAAACGTTAATACGTATACATAAATTTTTTCTATATTTTTCTATAGGTTTTTATAAATAAACGTTAATACGTATACATAAATTTTTTCTATATTTTTCTATAGGTTTTTATAAATAAACGTTAATACGTATACATAAATTTTTTCTATATTTTTCTATAGGTTTTTATAAATAAACGTTAATACGTATACATAAATTTTTTCTATATTTTTCTATAAGTTTTTATAAATAAACGTTAATACGTATACATAAATTTTTTCTATATTTTTCTATAGGTTTTTATAAATAAACGTTAATACGTATACATAAATTTTTTCTATATTTTTCTATAAGTTTTTATAAATAAACGTTAATACGTATACATAAATTTTTTCTATATTTTTCTATAGGTTTTTATAAATAAACGTTAATACGTATACATAAATTTTTTCTATATTTTTCTATAGGTTTTTATAAATAAACGTTAATACGTATACATAAATTTTTTCTATATTTTTCTATAGGTTTTTATAAATAAACGTTAATACGTATACATAAATTTTTTCTATATTTTTCTATAAGTTTTTATAAATAAACGTTAATACGTATACATAATTTTTTTCTATATTTTTCTATAGGTTTTTATAAATAAACGTTAATACGTATACATAAATTTTTTCTATATTTTTCTATAAGTTTTTATAAATAAACGTTAATACGTATACATAAATTTTTTCTATATTTTTCTATAGGTTTTTATAAATAAACGTTAATACGTATACATAAATTTTTTCTATATTTTTCTATAGGTTTTTATAAATAAACGTTAATACGTATACATAAATTTTTTCTATATTTTTCTATAGGTTTTTATAAATAAACGTTAATACGTATACATAATTTTTTTCTATATTTTTCTATAGGTTTTTATAAATAAACGTTAATACGTATACATAATTTTTTTCTATATTTTTCTATAAGTTTTTATAAATAAACGTTAATACATAAATTTTTTCTATATTTTTCTATAGGTTTTTATAAATAAACGTTAATACATAAATTTTTTCTATATTTTTCTATAAGTTTTTATAAATAAACGTTAATACATAAATTTTTTCTATATTTTTCTATAAGTTTTTATAAATAAACGTTAATACATAAATTTTTTCTATATTTTTCTATAAGTTTTTATAAATAAACGTTAATACATAAATTTTTTCTATATTTTTCTATAAGTTTTTATAAATAAACGTTAATACATAAATTTTTTCTATATTTTTCTATAAGTTTTTATAAATAAACGTTAATACATAAATTTTTTCTATATTTTTCTATAAGTTTTTATAAATAAACGTTAATACATAAATTTTTTCTATATTTTTCTATAAGTTTTTATAAATAAACGTTAATACGTATACATAATTTTTTTCTATATTTTTCTATAGGTTTTTATAAATAAACGTTAATACGTATACATAATTTTTTTCTATATTTTTCTATAGGTTTTTATAAATAAACGTTAATACGTATACATAAATTTTTTCTATATTTTTCTATAGGTTTTTATAAATAAACGTTAATACGTATACATAAATCTTTTCTATATTTTTCTATAAGTTTTTATAAATAAACGTTAATACGTATACATATTTTTTTTCTATATTTTTCTATAGGTTTTTATAAATAAACGTTAATACGTATACATATTTTTTTTCTATATTTTTCTATAGGTTTTTATAAATAAACGTTAATACGTATACATATTTTTTT
Source organism: Euprymna scolopes (assembly GCF_053919585.1). Lineage (NCBI taxonomy): Eukaryota > Metazoa > Mollusca > Cephalopoda > Sepiida > Sepiolidae > Euprymna > Euprymna scolopes. The sequence goes on along the minus strand of NC_136487.1, from coordinate 174,267,542 downwards.
TCTATATTTTTCTATAGGTTTTTATAAATAAACGTTAATACGTATACATAATTTTTTTCTATATTTTTCTATAAGTTTTTATAAATAAACCTTAATACGTATACATAAATTTTTTTCTATATTTTTCTATAGGTTTTTATAAATAAACGTTAATACGTATACATAATTTTTTTCTATATTTTTCTATAGGTTTTTATAAATAAACGTTAATACGTATACATAATTTTTTTCTATATTTTTCTATAGGTTTTTATAAATAAACCTTAATACGTATACATAAATTTTTTTCTATATTTTTCTATACGTTTTTATAAATCACCGTTAATACGTATACATAAATTTTTTTCTATATTTTTCTATAGGTTTTTATAAATAAACCTTAATACGTATACATATTTTTTTTCTATATTTTTCTATAGGTTTTTATAAATAAACGTTAATACGTATACATAATTTTTTTCTATATTTTTCTATAAGTTTTTATAAATAAACCTTAATACGTATACATAAATTTTTTTCTATATTTTTCTATAAGTTTTTATAAATAAACCTTAATACGTATACATAAATTTTTTTCTATATTTTTCTATAGGTTTTTATAAATAAACCTTAATACGTATACATATTTTTTTTCTATATTTTTCTATAGGTTTTTATAAATAAACGTTAATACGTATACATATTTTTTTTCTATATTTTTCTATAGGTTTTTATAAATAAACGTTAATACGTATACATATTTTTTTTCTATATTTTTCTATAGGTTTTTATAAATAAACGTTAATACGTATACATAATTTTTTTCTATATTTTTCTATAAGTTTTTATAAATAAACGTTAATACGTATACATAAATTTTTTCTATATTTTTCTATAAGTTTTTATAAATAAACGTTAATACGTATACATAAATTTTTTCTATATTTTTCTATAGGTTTTTATAAATAAACGTTAATACGTATACATAAATTTTTTCTATATTTTTCTATAAGTTTTTATAAATAAACGTTAATACGTATACATAATTTTTTTCTATATTTTTCTATAGGTTTTTATAAATAAACGTTAATACGTATACATAAATTTTTTCTATATTTTTCTATAAGTTTTTATAAATAAACGTTAATACGTATACGTAAATTTTTTTCTATATTTTTCTATAGGTTTTTATAAATAAACGTTAATACGTATACATAAATTTTTTCTATATTTTTCTATAGGTTTTTATAAATAAACGTTAATACGTATACATAAATTTTTTCTATATTTTTCTATAAGTTTTTATAAATAAACGTTAATACGTATACATAAATTTTTTTCTATATTTTTCTATAAGTTTTTATAAATAAACGTTAATACGTATACATAAATTTTTTCTATATTTTTCTATAAGTTTTTATAAATAAACGTTAATACGTATACATAAATTTTTTTCTATATTTTTCTATAAGTTTTTATAAATAAACGTTAATACGTATACATAAATTTTTTCTATATTTTTCTATAAGTTTTTATAAATAAACGTTAATACGTATACATAAATTTTTTCTATATTTTTCTATAAGTTTTTATAAATAAACGTTAATACGTATACATAAATTTTTTTCTATATTTTTCTATAGGTTTTTATAAATAAACGTTAATACGTATACATAAATTTTTTCTATATTTTTCTATAGGTTTTTATAAATAAACGTTAATACGTATACATAATTTTTTTCTATATTTTTCTATAAGTTTTTATAAATAAACGTTAATACGTATACATAAATTTTTTCTATATTTTTCTATAAGTTTTTATAAATAAACGTTAATACGTATACATAAATTTTTTTCTATATTTTTCTATAGGTTTTTATAAATAAACCTTAATACGTATACATATTTTTTTTCTATATTTTTCTATAGGTTTTTATAAATAAACGTTAATACGTATACATAAATTTTTTCTATATTTTTCTATAGGTTTTTATAAATAAACGTTAATACGTATACATAAATTTTTTCTATATTTTTCTATAGGTTTTTATAAATAAACGTTAATACGTATACATAAATTTTTTCTATATTTTTCTATAGGTTTTTATAAATAAACGTTAATACGTATACATAATTTTTTTCTATATTTTTCTATAGGTTTTTATAAATAAACGTTAATACGTATACATAAATTTTTTTCTATATTTTTCTATAGGTTTTTATAAATAAACGTTAATACGTATACATAAATTTTTTTCTATATTTTTCTATAAGTTTTTATAAATAAACGTTAATACGTATACATAAATTTTTTTCTATATTTTTCTATAAGTTTTTATAAATAAACGTTAATACGTATACATAAATTTTTTCTATATTTTTCTATAGGTTTTTATAAATAAACGTTAATACGTATACATAATTTTTTTCTATATTTTTCTATAGGTTTTTATAAATAAACGTTAATACGTATACATAATTTTTTTCTATATTTTTCTATAGGTTTTTATAAATAAACGTTAATACGTATACATAAATTTTTTTCTATATTTTTCTATAGGTTTTTATAAATAAACGTTAATACGTATACATAATTTTTTTCTATATTTTTCTATAGGTTTTTATAAATAAACGTTAATACGTATACATACATTTTTTTCTATATTTTTCTATAGGTTTTTATAAATAAACGTTAATACGTATACATAATTTTTTTCTATATTTTTCTATAGGTTTTTATAAATAAACGTTAATACGTATACATACATTTTTTTCTATATTTTTCTATAGGTTTTTATAAATAAACGTTAATACGTATACATAATTTTTTTCTATATTTTTCTATAGGTTTTTATAAATAAACGTTAATACGTATACATAATTTTTTTCTATATTTTTCTATAGGTTTTTATAAATAAACGTTAATACGTATACATAAATTTTTTTCTATATTTTTCTATAGGTTTTTATAAATAAACGTTAATACGTATACATAATTTTTTTCTATATTTTTCTATAGGTGTTTATAAATAAACGTTAATACGTATACATAAATTTGTTTCTATATTTTTCTATAGGTTTTTATAAATAAACGTTAATACGTATACATAATTTTTTTCTATATTTTTCTATAGGTTTTTATAAATAAACGTTAATACGTATACATACATTTTTTTCTATATTTTTCTATAGGTTTTTATAAATAAACGTTAATACGTATACATAAATTTTTTTCTATATTTTTCTATAGGTTTTTATAAATAAACGTTAATACGTATACATAATTTTTTTCTATATTTTTCTATAGGTTTTTATAAATAAACGTTAATACGTATACATAAATTTTTTTCTATATTTTTCTATAGGTTTTTATAAATAAACGTTAATACGTATACATAATTTTTTTCTATATTTTTCTATAGGTTTTTATAAATAAACGTTAATACGTATACATAATTTTTTTCTATATTTTTCTATAGGTTTTTATAAATAAACGTTAATACGTATACATAATTTTTTTCTATATTTTTCTATAGGTTTTTATAAATAAACGTTAATACGTATACATAAATTTTGTTCTATATTTGTCTATAGGTTTTTATAAATAAACGTTAATACGTATACATAATTTTTTTCTATATTTTTCTATAAGTTTTTATAAATAAACGTTAATACATAGATTTGACCAAGTTGAACAGAAATTTAAAAGCGCCATGTCTTTTTAGCCTTCATTGGAAGCAATATTTTTTTTTTCATCATCCAATAAGAATGTTGCTAGGTTTTATCTTACCAGCGACACCCAAATTTATTTGTGTTATTATTTCAAATGTTTATTAATAATTTAGAATATTCCACTTCCTTTTAAGGAATGTCAGGATGATAACGGTCGAAGTGAATGAGGATAATATTATATAGATGATGATGATGCTGATGATGATGGCAATAATAACACCACCACCACCACCAACAACAACAACAACAAATATAATAATAATAATAGTAATAACAACAACAATAGCAACAACAACAATAATAATATAATAACAATAATAATAATAATAATATTAACAACAGCAACAATAACAAGAACAACAACTACAATAATAATAATAATAATAATAATAATAACAACAATAATAATGACAATAATAATAATAACAACAATAATAATAACAACAACAATAACAACAATAATAATAATAACAGCAACAATAACAAGAACAACAACTACAATAATAACAATAATAATAATAATAATAATAACAATAATAATAATAACAACAATAATAACAACAATAATAATAACAATAATAATAATAATAACAGCAACAACAACAACAATAATAATAATAATAATAAAATTCATATCGAATTCCTCTCTAGTTGTAGGAGAGTTTTAGTAACCGTTAACTATTGTAGGCAACCATCTTGTCTTATGATAAGAAGCTACCAAAAGTACGACTATACTGTTCAATGTAATTCTATACGAGATAATATTTAAAGGTTACAAAAACAAACAAGTAGGGGAGAGAAGATGCCAAAGGGTGTCTGAGCAAGTATTCACACCTGTTTTACTTCGCCCATTGATTGGGACAGGTTTCGAGGAAGTATCATCGTATTGCGCAGCTGATTTCGTATCCTCACATAATTGGTGGACACCCAATCTTCTGCAAGTGAAAGTCTCTTCCTGACGATTATATAAAACACTTCGATTATAGAGATGAAGCGATGTGAAGCGGTTGTCTTTGTCCAAGTTATTTGTGCTGAATCTGTCGTAGAGAGATGACCATATCGACATTTGACCTTTCTGCTCTAAACCTTCACTCTACTCCGATGTGTACAGGTTTCGCAATCAACTGCAATCTGTGTAGAACAACACGAGCAAAGATCTTCCCAACAAAACTATGGCGGTATATTCCATAGTAGTTGTTGAAGTCGCTACGGTAGCCCTTATTCTTGTTCAGAGTAATCATGCATGCATCACACATCTCCTGTCATTGTTTTCTCTTCCCAGCATTGCTGCAGCAGCTGGTGTATTTGGTGAAATAAGGATGTCTTCTTTCTCACATTGATGATTTCAGGTGGCGTGCCATTGTTTCCTGGAGATTTGCCGCAGGTTAGGGAGCCTATGGCCTTGTTTAGTTTCGATACAGTGGAGGAATGTTCAGCTATTCTTGAACAGATTAGGCTGATAGTTTTCTCAGCAACTGCGTTCGTATCAACGTTTGTCACCGAGTAAACTTCTTGGTAATGTTCATTGCACTTGTCAGCTGCTATGCAAAGAGTGGAACGATAAAATTGTCGCGCCAGAAAAGGCGACATGATTCCATTTTCGTTTGATGAAAACCGATTTTCTTTTTTTTTTGTTGCAGACACTCTACTAGTTGGCCAGTTGCGTACAAATCTCAAGAACGACAAGAGCCTTCTATCCTGCATGAAAGTGACATACTGTTCAAGGAGCTGTACAAATGCTCTCTACTGATCCAATTTATGACAGGACCATTGCCAGCACCCTCAAAATGCATCGTCCAGGTTGATGAAAACAAAGTTTCTGGCAACGGTTTCGGTCTTTGGTGTGATTTCAAGTGAAGGCCACATCATGCCACCCCATACCTTCAAAGTCGACTTTAAAGTCAACAATGTGAACCTGGCTGTGATGAAAAGTATGATTATCCTTTGCTGCAATCAGGTGGCCGCTGACAGACCTTGGGTGTGCTGGCCTACAAGTCCAAAGAGACTCGGGCTTGGCTTCAGAAGGAGTGCTACGACTTTGTACCATCTTCTCCCTCCTCCTCCAAACTGACTTCGTTGGACTACTTCGTTTAGTCGTACATCACCAACATGACCTTTCACAGCACCAAAGCCAGCCTAATTGCCGCTATCCGACGAGTATTCACTGAATACATCCCGGCGTTTGTGGAAAAGGCATGCTACCAGTTCCGGATCCGTATCGAGGCGGTTACGGAGGCTGAAGACGGCTACATTGAATAGATGTCAGCTCTACTACATAATTAAGTTATCTTAATTGATTTTTTTCAATAAAAGTTTTAAAATAAAGATGTAGTGTTGTTTTCTTAAGGGCGACAATTTTATCGTTCCACCCAGTAATATTCATCTCAGGGCTACTTCCTTGTTTATGCTATGACTTAAGGCCTTCTTTAAGACATCGCACATGACACGAATCTGATTATAGTCATCTAAGAGCTACATACTCTCACTGTAGTCGTCATTAACGCACTGCTGATTCACGTGCGACCAACGACAGATCGCCGACTTCCAATATCCGTGGATTTTTCGTTCGACTATTTCTCTTATGACCGGATCGTCATTTTCTCTCTGGCGACTGTCGGTGAGAACACACGCGGTTCACAAAATAGAAATATGAGCAAATAAAGGAAAAACACAATGTTCACATATAAATTGACTGTTGGACTTGTGAGTGCGTGTGTGTCTTCTCCCCGTTCTATTGATGCTACAGTCGTCTATCTCTGTTTCACAGTCAACTCTGTTCAGCTGTAGTTGTTATCAACTCGCTTCCACCGTCAAGGGTATCTAGTTGTCAGCTCTAACTGTCCAACTTCCATCCACCGTCTAGCGCATCTAGATCTCAACTGCCTGTCTCCTCTGTCTCTCAGGTCGCCCACCCCACCCTGGCTACCGGAAGCTGCCCTTCCCTGTTTTATCTATTGTTATTATTTGCTACTTCCTATCTATTGTTGATTGTAGGATATTTCCGATTTCTTTGTTTATTCTAAGCTATTTCCTCTTCTTTTGTCTATCCCCCCCTCTAAGCTCAAATCCACCTCAGAGCCACTTTATAGTATCACACTAGTCCTAAGTGCAGCAATTGTTTTCGGAAACTTTTTCTCTTTAATTCAACGGAGTATCTTTTGGTATTAATTGATAGCTCTAACTCAACAGTAGGCAATAGTGTTTTCATCTGAAATGCGGAGATTTAAAATAACTCTAAAAAACAATAGCACTATATGATTTAACTTATTTCGACATGACACATAAATAGATAATAATGTTTTCACCTGAAATGCGTTGAAATTTTTACTAATTTCAGCATGACATGAAAGTTGAATATTTCACTTAAAATGCGTAGATTAGAAAGATTCCTAATCAGCCTATGATTTTACCTACTTTGACATAATAAAAGAATCTATAATAAAAAAAATACTACTTTCGACTTGACGTTTTATAATTTAT
>NC_136487.1:174230351-174255351 GCF_053919585.1 Euprymna scolopes | reverse complement strand
AAGAAAAAAGAAAGAAAAGGAGAGAGAATTGGAATAGCGACTTGGAAGCCTGTGTCCGTGTGAGAGGAATTTTTTAAAACAAGATGCAATCTGAACATTTGCAAAGAAATGGTCGAACGACCGTGTGCCGTGGGTGAACTGTAGATATAGCAACTGGTTGTAGCTGTGGATTGAGAACCGCTAATTGTCCCGAGACAAATGCAGGGATGCGCCTATATTATAGCTGACTTAAAAAATACGTATCCCTGGTTAATTAATAAAACGGTTGTTAATAAATGCCTTTTGTTTTAACTGAAAAAAATAATCGAATTTCTTTTATTTGTTCATTTACGACTGTTTCTGCATACAACGTGCTGGGTCCGTTAAAATTTAACGACCACTTTATAGCTACACGGAAGACCCTAAGAACGTCTTCTTACCCCACTTTCGTGCCTTTGGGCTGAGAAAGGAGTAAAGGACTCGATGACTCTCATACCAATATTCATCATCCCACGTGCACATTCCTACACACTAGCAAGAGTCTGGCGAACAGAAAAGAATTTCTGCCCACTCATAACGCACGAGCAAGGACAAGGTAAATCAACGCACATGCATACACAATGCTACGCTACCAAATACTAACATACATGCATTACTTACATATGCCTACTATTCACACTATAAATATATCAACCCACATATTTCTAAGCCTTGCGGCTATTTACTGAACATCTATTACCCAAACATGGGATTATTTCGATTATCGATATTTATCGAAGATATTTGGATAAAACCTATCTAAGAACACTGTCAGGTACATAAAGTACCTTGTGTAAAATTAATAAAAACTGACTTACGTTTTCGAGTCCATAGGGAACTTACTCTCTCTCTCTCTCATGCATACACACAGGGAACTTACTCTCTCTCTCTCTCTCATGCATACACACACACGCACACACACAGGCACAAAGTTCCTTTTATATAATAATATAGAGATAGATAATCTCATATTTGTGGACAACATCAATAAGCAAAAATGCTATCGTCATTAAAAGATGGCTGCTACCCAAACCAGGGATCACGCCACAAATAAAAATTATCAATTCTCACTAAAAAAAACAAAACATCCGAAACCTTGTGCACCAGGATATCGTGACATGAACAGTAGATCTTATATTTTAACGGTTGTTAAGGTGCAGTTTTGGAGTCAAAGTGCGAATTGTTTGTTCATATAGTCTAACGGACAAGAAAGAAAACGGCCATTTCGTCATTTAATTTTAATAAACAATCAAATATCTGTGGAGACCATAAATTCTTTTCAATTCTAAGACAACAAAGGTTGTTATGTGTTTTCACATATTCAACTTTACACCATCATGTCGAGTTTCCTTTCAAGCGCTTTTATAGTTCTTCACTTTTTGTCTTCAGATAAGAGAACAAAAAACTAATTTCAAATTTTTCCCAAGTTTTCCCAATTAATTAGTTTTTACATTTATTAAAAAAAAATCAGTTTTTGCGATGAAAACATTCACCATCTGCCGCTATTATTCAACATTACTTCCTTGACATTTATGTAAATTTCACTTTACTGACATAAAGTGATGGTGCGTGGTTTACCTACAGGATATCGTCGCGATCTATGTAATCGCATATTTTTTTTACAAAGGAGTCACCATTTATCAAGGCCCGGAGGCCACTTGAGGATAAGAGTTAATGAGTGTATAGTGGTCAACGGAAACATATCGTAGTAATCGTTTATAGTGGAAATTTGATAACTTAGATTACTTAAGGGGATGGGTCACCAAGAACTTTTTTATGTTAGACTTGAAGACTACCATATTGTAGTCAGTGAGAAAGCAGGAAAACGAAAGAGAGTTCCACAAGCCTGCAGTTCTAAGAAAGACGCTTTGTTCATAGAAAATACGTTTAGGTACAAATAAAAAGTGGGGGAAATTATTGATAATGGTTTCAGATAAAGGAGTATTTTTAGTGCAAGTCATCGGAAGGATGAGCATAGATTGGAGCTCAGACGAGCACTGGCCATAAAACAGAGACAGATTCGCAACATTTCTTCTGCGGGAAAGAGGTTGCAAGGAAGAGAAAAGGCAAGATAAGCCGCTTCTATCAGCTCCTGACCAGATGTGGCACCAGTATTCCATCCTTGGACGTACTTAGCTCTTATGCAGGTAGAGAATTACATCAGCAGTGAGATATCTACTGGTGCGGTCCCACCAATTTCCAGCAGCTTTGGCAACGGATTTAATGTACGTGTTCCATCTCAGATCAGGAGTAAAGATCAGACCTAGAAGCTTGTCAAAACATAGAGTCTCTCCAAGACGAGAGCCATTCATTTCGATTGATGCCAACGGGGATCAGAGCGTTGATGGTGCAAAGATAGAAGCTTGGTTTTAGATGTATGAAAGTAATCAGCTATCTCTTGCATCACGTGATCAAAGCCAAAGGAGAGAGAATCAGAAAGAACTTGTTCGTTTACGGCCTTTTAAGTGTTGCCATAGATGGTAGTGTCGTCAGCATAAATGTTTACAAGTGATCTTAGAATGTGATTTGGGAGATCATTTATGCAGATCAGAAAGAGAGTTGGGTCCAGGATAGACCCCTGAAGGACTCTATCATTAATACTGAAATACTAATTAAAAAGACATTTCCAGCTATATCGTAGCTGGAGATTTTGTGGAGTAGACTTTTATGCCATACCCTAACAAAGGTCTTTGATATGTCAAGGGCAATTACCCTAGAAAGGAAGCCTCCGTCGAGAGATTCGCTAATCCTATGAGATATAACTGTTAGGACATCTGCTGTAAATCTAGCAGAACGGAAACAATATTGCATGTCACTGGGGAGGTTATTTCTGCTGAGGTGGTTAACTACTTCTCTATTTGACATAGATTCCAGCAACTTACTCATGAGACACAGGAAACTTGGTCTGTACTGAGAGGGAGATGACCGATCACTTCAATTTTTAAATACGGGGCATACTGATAAGGTTTTCCAGTTGGAAGTTGGAGTTTAATCGTGTATTTTATTTTAGACATTTTATGATGGAATTTTAGGATTTGTGGAATAAGTCGATAGACTTAGAGAATGGCAGAGAGAGAAAATAAGTAAGAAAAAAAGCGAAGAAATATTTTTTGTAGATAAGGTAAAGCCGTAACAATTACTCACTGATATGGCTTCGAGAAGCCTCACCAAAAGCTACTGCATGATCCAGAATCCATTCACCAAATGGCAATACAGAAGCCCCAGTACTTTGCACCTGCTGATAGGACAGTTTCCTTAGTTGTTAGTCCAAGGTTCGGATCCCTGATAATCCCGGATAATCTCAGCACCCTTATTAGTGACATGGTTACAAGGATAGAAATAGAAACAGAAAATTTCCGATATCTCAAGCGACTGCTCATGTAAAATACTGCCGACCTAGAATACAGCTTTTTGTTCTCCTTTTGTCAGAAAAATCCCTCGTTTTAAACAAAGACTGAGAGAGTTATGCGAGCTGTCGAAAACACAACCACAATACATTGTTTACTTTCCATTAAAAAACTGATAATAATATTAAGTATTCTACTTAATATAAGTTCAATGTAGGGGAAAGTGCAGCGATAGGTTCCATCTCACTAACCAAGAAAGAAATTTAACGTGTGCAATTCTTGAGCAACTTGGCTAATTTTCTCGAGTTATTCCCTACTTGATTTGAATGGAAAACTACAAGCCGCAAATTGACAGCAATATATTCCAACAATAAATTTTAACGATGCCATGGGGGGTGCATGAGAGCAAGTTTAGAAAGAAAAACAATTGGGCAAATAAATTAATACATGAAAGAAAAAGAGACATTTCAAATATTTTTTGGAATGCTTACCAGAATTCAGTTGTCAGGTTCACGTCTGTAATTCTTGAGCAACTCAGCTAATTTCCTCGAGTCATTCTTAACTTGATTTAAATAGAAATTGTCAACCGATTTTGCTAACATTCGACGATAGGCGGCGCATTATGAATATTTGAAAAGTATACGTTAAAATGAAATAGCCTCAACAGTTTTTTTGAAAAGACGTGGGAAGATGTTGGATTCAAAATTAGAGAACGCATTTATTTGGAGGAAAAATTTAGCAAGTGAATCACAAGCCGCAAATTTACAACAATAAATTCTAATATTTAATTTTAACAATGGTATTTGGGGCGGGGGTTGGTGACCGGGGGCAAGTGTAGATAATCCGAACGAGAAAATGCAGGGTGAGGGAAGACTTCCCAAGGAAATTCTCTTAGCAGATTTTTGGTCAGTAGTGGTTATCGTAATGGTAGATGTCATTTTGGGGTGTACATGCCTGAGAATATTACAAAAAATATGAATGATACTATAAAACATTATAATTCAGTCATGATGATATATTTAATAAAAATATGTATAAAATAGTTAAAAATTCACTTTCTAAAAACCGGCAGAAACTTTTATACCTTATTTATACAAAGTTAATTTTAAACTTAATCTTTTCTCCTCATTATAACAGTTGAAATTGATAGTAAAAATAAAGCAAAAAATGGAAAACTACAAGTTATGACGTTACAGATAGGAAGACGAGACGTGAGGAAGACGAAATATCTGCCTCTGTTGGATTGTGAATTGTATATGTTTGGCTGTTGTTTTTCGGAGATATAGGATCCCTAAACAGGTTAACGGAAGATGTGCACTGACGGTTTAAGTCCATCATGATGCAACCACTCGAGTGGAACGAAGAGGTATATAAAAAAGATTTTGGTTGCCTCCACACGGCAAGGAATGGAATTTCCACATGGTAACTGGCCGCTAGTTAAGGGTCCACTAGTTGCCGTAGAGATTGTGCAAATTGCTAGGTTAGTTTCCTTTCCATGACTCTGGTCGGATGGGTCTGAACCCCAGAATCTGATGAATTCGAGCGAATTTCTATGTTAAAGAGTATCTTGGAAATTAACGTGCTGACCATCACATAGGCTGTAGTAGAGGTGTTCTGTTTCTCCAATATTAGTAGTATGATTGAATGTTGATATTGAAAGATGATGCAAGGCCTGGGATGTATAATTTTCTTGTGCCATCCGTGGAAAGAAGAGCTTATGTATAAAGTTAGATATGATGATTTGTCCGTTTTGATCGCCAAGGATTTTATCACCCACGAGTAGTGTCGACAGGAGTGAAGAGATACTCTTGGAAGTGAAATTTAGTTTTATGAAGAAGCTATGTTGTCATAGAGGCTGGGTTTCAACTATCGTCAGATGCGTAAGAAATAGTTAAAACTAGCCTGGGTGCCCGGCGTTGCCCTGGTGTTGGAGGTGTGTATTGCCCCCCCCCCAAATAGTGTTAGTAGGCAGACAGGCTTGAAACCGCACCGAGAAGCAGGAAAAGAACGTGAAAAAAGTGAAGTATTTGCCGTTGCGTCCATTGCCAAACCGGAAGTAGCAAAGGTTTAAATTAAGGCTAGTCAATCGAAAAAAGAGGATAACTTTCGCAAATCCCGGCGAAAAAAGCAAAAGTGCCCAATATAGGGTGATGAAATTAATTTTTTATGCCAATTTTTCGATATTTGTCGCCCGAAGGGTCGAATTGCAAAACGATAACGGTCTCGTAAAAATCCCTCGCCTCTGTCGAAAGTTTTAGGCATACATACATACATACATACATACATACATACATACATACATTTAAACAGACAGGTGAGATTTATATAATGGATGGACCGAGTAACATGTATAAATGAATATTTGCGTATGCATACAAGAGCACTTTTAGTCGACTTACGCCTACCTTTTTTTTCGATGTTGATCCCTTGGCAGCAATGTCTACCGACTAAAAATCTATAAAAAACGGTTCACAAAAAATGCAACCATTTGACCCGCCCCCGCACCACTCTGCGACTTGACGCTTGGAAGATGATGCAGTTTGAAAACTGGAGACAGACAGTGTAACACATACAGACGAAGTTGTATAAATCAGATTTGTTTTAAGAACAGATACGTCGATTTTTATCATTAAAAAACCCTAATAATTATGAATTTCTACTTTATCTCCTTATATATTTGTCGCTATATGTAAAGATACGAAGTGCTTTCAATAAGTTTCCAGACCTTTTTGTACAGGCATTTAAAATTGTTGTAGACTCTTGAAAATGTTATTGCTATACGTCTTATAAGATGAATGACCATTTTTTTATGATGTCAGGCCCAAATAAACATCTACAGCAGGAATTAGAATACACTCTACTAAAGCATCCAGTAAGACATGCAACACGCCACCTGCCCGAATATTTCCAACTGCAGTATATCTGAAGACATATAAATGTGTATATAACTTTTCTTCTCTAGGGTTATAATCAGGATTCGGTTCTGGGGTTCGGGAAGGAGTGAGTCACTCTCTCGACAACAGCACGTTTCTGCCCTCTTCTTTTCCAATCGACCACACCTGGCCTCTCGCTACCAATGTCACACCGCACAATCCGAACGTCAGCAATACGAAATTCTTTTCAAGAGAAGATGTTCACGACCTTTTCCCTGCTTTTATATCCTTCTATATATAAAATAAAGGAATAGACAGGAAAAAATAGCTTCTCCCATCATGCTCTGCCTTCCCAAGATGCCCTTCGCGTATACAAATGCGCTGGCCATCCTTTCCTTCTTCTTTCCCAAAGAGCGATGCAGATACACTCGGTACGTTTCTTTTTTTTCTTCTTTTCTAACCATATACCCCACATCTTCCTAATATATTATTGTATACCTTTACTTTCCGTGTTCTTGTTAATTATTTGTGCAGACACAACAAGAGTATTTGTCTCTGTTTTTCTTTATTCCGATATAATGATCTTCGATTCACCTCAGTGCATTTCTCGAAGCACAACACAACTCTATACTTTAAAACCAAACAAAGGATGGTACATTGTTTATAACGATTTACATAGTACAAATAGCGCGTGGGAAAATATTAGTAGCAGCGAATGATGGCTGGCTTGCGAAGAGATTAGCAGCAGCAGTAGCCTAAATAAGTGAAGATGCAAATTAGAAAGTGTGCGCGAGAAGAAAAAGGGGAAAAAGAGATAAAAATACAGATGAGATGCTCATAGCAGTTACCCTTAACTATTACCTATTATAATGCACATCACAACATTATATATAATAAGAAAAACCGCATTATATATATATATATATATATATATATATATATATATATATATATATATATATATATTTAAAAGAGTGTAGCCATTAACAATTGTGGTTTTTTTTAAAGGTTTTCATCATATTTTTATTTTAAAATATTTTTATAACGCGTTTCGAGCTTTGGGTGTGCTCTCTTCAGATATTTTCGTAAAAAAGTTTTTCTTTAAAATGGGAGTTTGTAGAATTGCCTCCGCTGATATTAAATATGTTTTTCAGAGTGGTGTTCAGACATTCTGTTGTTGTTGGTGTTCAGACATTCTGTCTCCAACTGTAAGTGTTCAGTGTCCGGTCAAAGTTATTTTCAAAGAGTGTTTTTTAGTCCATATGGTGAAGGTTTTTATGTTTTTTTTAGGGTTCTTTTTAAAGACTTTCTTTCCCCATGTATAGCATACACTCACACACAATCACACACGCATACATATACATTCATGTACACGTACACATGCACACGCACGCAGGCACACACACATACACACACGTACATACATAGAAATATATGAAGGAGCATACATATATACATATATACATACCCACCTACACACTCACACACGTACTCGCATACATCCACCGCTAACAATTATTTTTATTTTTTTATTTTATATATATATATATATATATATATATTTTTTTTTTCCCTTCCAAAACACGCATGTATACATGCGCTTAATCATTCAGATATACGTACACGCACCCACACACACACAAGTAAGATGGAGAATAGGTAGAAGACATATATACACACATACACACATATATGTACACACATATATGTATGTGCACATACACTCACAAACATCCACATACTATGTGGGCACATACACATGCACACACACAGACATATGCAGGGGCTCACACATACGCGTATATCCATATCCACACGAACACATTTACCCACTCATACACGTGCATACATATGTATATATATACATATACACACACATACATACGGATGTGTATACACTCATCCACCCATATATATATATGGGCACATGCACTCACAATCACACACACACACACATACATATTCATACATCCCACCTTATGTATATATTGGTTGAAGTTTCCTTTCCAATCCAAGCACATATGCATACATGGATTCGGTCACCCAAACATAAGTGCACGTACACATACAAACAAGATGTAGCATAGATAACAGATGATATATACATATACACGCACGCATACACAATCATATGTGCACACCCACTCACACACATATACACACGCACACACGCGCGCACATACCCATACATACGTTTAATTTCTAGTTGTTTGTTTAGTTAAGAGAAATGGTACTGTATTGGGTATGGGCGCGTGCACCCGCGAAAGTTTGCGTGTGCCTTATTGTGCTTTTTTTGTTGTTTCGTGTGTGAGGGTGCACACCTACCCAAGCATGCATGCGTGCAAGTGTATTTTGTGTTTTGCCTATTTATGTGTATAATTATGGAGAGATGTTCAAGGCGGGGTTAAACTTTGCTATGAAATTTTTTTCTTATGTTAGCAAGTAGAAGTAGTTGTCAGTTTGGAAGATGGGCATTATCTCGAATCTGCCTCCACTGCATGTGTGCATATGTTGTGATACATGTAGGTGTCCATTTTCCGCGATTTTGATGTTGGATCGGTGTAGGGCTACTCTATTACTAAGGTTTTTTGTAGCGCCTATGTAGGATTTATCGCATGCTGGACATTTTATTACATAGATCACGTTTTTTGAGGTGCAATCCAGGTTTTTTTTAATTTTGAATGTTTGTATGGGGTTCGTAAATGTGTATGTGTTTCCCTCTAATATTATGTTGCAGACTCCACATCGTTGTTTGTTGCATTTTGTGATTCCTTTTGTTGCGTCTTGATTGAGTTTGGATGAGGTAAGAATGCGTTTTAGGTTTTTGGGTTGGCGTTTGCTTTTTATTATTTTTGTTGTTTTAAGGAAGTTGTTTAGTTTGCTGTTTTGGTTAAGTAGGACGAGGTTTTTCGTTATCTCTGTGAAAAGCTCAGCGTTGTTTGTGTTGTGTGTGGAGACGTATGTTAGGATTTGTTCTTTGTTTCGTTCTTTAGGGGTTCTCAAATCTTCTACTGGTATATTTGTCGCAAGTTGGATCCCTTTGTCTATAAGTTGTGATGGGTATTTTCTTTTTCTTAAATTTATTCGTAGTTCCTTGAGTCGGATTTTTCGAAGGTTATTGTCCGTGATTATGGTGCAGATTCTACGTGCTAGGGTGTAGGGAATTGATTTTATGCAGCTTTTAGGGTGGTGACTTTTAAAGTGTAGGTATTGTTGGGTGTCTGTAGGTTTGCGGTAAATGTCTGTGATAATGTTATTGTCTTTAATCTTTATCAGTATGTCTAGGAAAGGTAATTCTGTAGAGCTTTGTTCTATGGTGAATTTAATTTTTGGGTGTAGGTTCTGGAGTCGCAAAAGTACCCGTCGTTGACTGGGTTCAGAAACAGCCTACAGAAAATAGACTCTGATTTATGAAAGTATGATAGGTTATGAAAAGGAACGGTTGTTAAGAGATAGCTTCGAATTTGGGGGTATCAATGCCAAAGCAAAATATGATGAAAGTAAAAATAAAATAGATAAACCCCATAATTTATTATACCATACCTGTTCACACTAAAACACTTATCACAATATTCTGTGGATCTATATTAAAAAAACCTTGTTAAACTTTGTGACATATTTCCATTCTATGGAGGTCAGGTGCGAACGAACCTCCCATAATTTTATTATACCATATTTCTTACAACTGAAACATAATTATCAAAGTATACTTACGCAGATAGATATTAAAAGTCTTTATTAAAGTGTGTGCCTATTTCCATTCTATGGAGGCCAGGCGCGAACGCAGACTCCACAATTTTTTCATACCATCCCTATTTAAGTTAAAAGATACTTATCAAAGTATTATTATGTACATCTATATCAAAAACACGTGTAAACGTTTTTTTTTAATTTTTAAATTTTTTATTTCCATACTTTGTGGACCAGGCGCGAACGCAGGCCCCACAATTTTACTGAACCACCGGTCTGTCAGATCAAACATACCCATTCCTGTGTCTTGATACATCTTCTATCATTATATGTAATCAGTTTTTTAAAAAAGTCAACCATATAAGAGCCTATTCAATTACAAAATTATTTCTTCATTTTTTTTTACACAGTGATCACCACTTATCAAGGCCCGGAAGCCACTCAGGGATAAGGGTTATTGCAAGTACATTACGTTAGTGTGGAGGTTTGATGAAGTGTTTACTTAAGGGGGCGGTTCATTAGGAATTTGTTAACGTTGGACTTGAAGACATCCAAGTTGTAGTCCGGTGGGAAGCAAGCAGACGGAACAGAGTTCCACATGCGTGCAGTTCTAAGAAAGAAGCTTTGTTCATGGAATCCGCGTTTTGATTTAGGCACAGATATAGAGTGGGGGGAATTTTTCACAGTGGATTCAGCTAAACGGGTGTTTTTCGTGAAAGATTGGCGAGGGGGGGACCAGAGATTGGAGTTCAGACGAGCGCCTGTCATGGAAATAACGATAAAACAAGGATAGGCTCGCAACGTCTCTTCCGTGGGAGAGAGGTTGCAGGGTAGAGAAAAGGGCATCCCCCACTAAGCCACGAAGTCTATTTTGTACTCTGTCAAGGCAGGATAGGCTGTTTTTAGCAGCTCCTGCCCAGATATGGCAACAGTATTCCATCCTTGGACGTACTTGGCTTTTATATAGATAGAGAATTGCATCAGTAGTGAGATATCTTCTGGAGCGGTAGAAGGATCCCACCATCTTTCCAGCGACCTTGGCAACAGACTTGATGTATGTGTTCCATTTCAGATCAGGAGTAAAGGTCAAACCCAGAAGCTTGTCAAAACACGGGGCCTCACCCAGGCGAGAGCCATCCATCACAATTGATGCCAGATGGGGATCAGAGCGTTGATGATGTAAGGATAGTAGTTTGGTTTTGGATGCATTAAAGGTAACCAGCCACATCTTCCCCCACTGAACCACGCGCTTGAGAACAGAGGAGGGAGAATCAGAGAATCATTTCTACTATACACTCTTTAACCCTTATCTCTCGAGTTGCCTCTTCGCCTTGATAAAAAAAGGTATCTGAATTTTCACAAAGATCTTCTAGTTCCTTTTCAACCTACTTTCATAAAACTAAATATAGGCCACATTACGATCCCTTAAGCATAGCAGCTGTTTTATCAAATTCATAATGATCAGTTAATTAGTTTAGAATTGGATCCTGTATGTAGAAATATATAAAAATATACACATACCCAACTTTATATAAAAGAGGCATTTTTAAACTTCTATGAAAAAGTTTGCACATAAGTTTAATTTTTTTTTTAAACGCAAACTAAGTACATGAAAATAAGGTTAAGAAAAAGAAATCATAATGTTTTATCAGTTAAAATAAGAAAAGATAAGAAAAACGTGATTTGCTGATGGGAACGCCACACCCAAAAGATCTGTCGGTGAGAACCCGACAGCAGGGGAACCAAATGACGGCCTATAAAAGAAGAGAGGGGTGGCTGTAAAACTTCAGATCTCAAATCGTCTTCAACACGACATCAAGAGGTAAGAACTCGGACGCTTTTTGTTGAGATTTTCTTTTGATTTTTGTTTGAACATCGCAAAACGTCACATGTGTGACTTTTAATTTGTGTGACTTTTAATTTGTGTGACTTTTATAACAACTCTCTCATTAATTCGGTGACGCTTTGATCGCGAGAAATCCTGTTTTACCCAAAACGTGTAATTGTATTCCCTTCTATTGGTCGAGATCATTGTGTAATTTCCACTGAGATAAAAGGTTAGTTTGGCTTGTCGATTTATTGGATTCATAGGGTTGATTAACTAGAACAATATATATATATATATATATATATATATATATATATATATATATATATATATATATATATATATATATATATATATATATATATTAGCAGGCGTGCTCGGCGTTGCTCGGGTGTTTGGAGGTGTATGCTGTGCAAAAAAAGCAAAAAAACAAAAAAAAAATGGTTAATTTTTTAAAACTTTGACCCCTATTATGACCCCTTAAGATTTATTGTTTCAGGCTCAAATCACTTTATTAAGTTAGATCCATGTTCAAGGAACCTATATCTAAAATTTCAAGTGTCTAGACCCAAAATTGTCGGAGGAGTTTGGTAGAGTTCTTAAAGATTAAACTGTTGAAATTTGACCCCTTAACAGCCAAATTTCTGGCTGACACCCGTCACATCGATTTTCCCAAATCTCAGTACCCGGTATTTCAAATTTCGAGTCTATAGACTAAATATTGACAGAGTTATTGCATAGGGAAATGTACACAGACAGACAGACAGACAGAGAGACAGACAGACAGACAGACAGACAGACACGTTCACTTTTATAGATATATAGATATATATATATACATATATATATGTATATTTATATATATATATATACATACACATATATACACATACATATATACACACATATATATATATACATACACACATATATATACATATACATACATATATATACACACACACGCATATATATATATATATATATATATATAAACAAAGAGACTCGACGTTTGCCACGATTGAATGACGATCAACAAATGTTCCAGATATTATTGCCATCGAAATCGGTGAAAACGTCCTTTTTTCAATCAAATCCATTGATTGCCTGCTCTAGTTGGGGACCCATCGCAGTGCACTTGGGGAAAGTTTCACATGCCTCTCTTCAGTGACTTAGTTCCCAATATATGGTAGTCTTCATTGCACTGTAGAGAACATTCTGTCGATTTTCTCAAAAATATTTCATATAATATGGATTAAATAACATATTTCATATAATATGGATTAAATAAAATATTTTATATAATATGGATTAAATAAAATATTTTATATAATATGGATTAAATAAAATATTTTATATAATATGGATTAAATAAAATATTTTATATATGGATTAAATTAAATATTTCATATAATATGTATTAAATTAAATATTATATATAATATGGATTAAATATAATATTTTATATAATATGTATTAAATTAAATATTTTATATAATATGGATTAAATAAAATATTTTATATAATATGTATTAAATTAAATATTTTATATAATATGGATTAAATTAAATATTTTATATAATATGCATTAAATAAAATATTTTATATAATATGGATTAAATAAAATATTTTATATAATATGGATTAAATTAAATATTTTATATAATATGGATTAAATAAAATATTTTATATAATATGGATTAAATAAAATATTTTATATAATATGGATTAAATAAAATATTTCATATAATATGAATTAAATAAAATATTTTATATAATATGGATTAAATAAAATATTTCATATAATATGGATTAAATTAAATATTTTATATAATATGGATTAAATAAAATATTTCATATAATATGAATTAAATAAAATATTTTATATAATATGGATTAAATAAAATATTTTATATAATATGGATTAAATAAAATATTTCATATAATATGGATTAAATAAAATATTTCATATAATATGGATAAAATAAAATATTTCATATAATATGGATTAAATTAAATATTTTATATAATATGGATTAAATAAAATATTTCATATAATATTAATTAGATAAAATATTTCATATAATATGGATTAAATAAAATATTTTATATAATATGGATAAAATAAAATATTTCATATAATATGGATTAAATAAAATATTTTATATAATATGGATAAAATAAAATATTTCATATAATATGGATTAAATAAAATATTTTATATAATATGGATAAAATAAAATATTTCATATAATATGGATTAAATAAAATATTTTATATAATATGGATTAAATAAAATATTTCATATAATATGGATTAGATAAAATATTTTATATAATATACATTAAATTAAATATTTCATATAATATGGATTAAATTAAATATTTTATATTATATGGATTAAATAAAATATTTCATATAATATGAATTAAATTAAATATTTCATATAATATGGATTAAATAATATATTTCATATAATATGGATTAAAATATTCATATAATATGGATTAAATAAAATATTTCATATAATATGAATTAAATTAAATATTTCATATAATATGGATTAAAGAAAATATTTTATATAATATGGATTAAATTAAATATTTCATATATTATGGATTAAATAAAAATTTAAAACGCAAAAGACAAGTATCATTGTTCACTTGTGCTCTAAACAAACAATCATTTTGAACGTCACTCTGTTTTATCAAAGAGTTTACTGTTGATTTTATGCGCCGCCCATTCTGCTTGTGCGGTGATAAGACTTCTCAAATTCACTTCAGATGTTTACTTTGATCAAATTCGAACTTTTCTGTTATTAAACTTTTTTGATTATCCATACTTATCGGAGGCATGTCGATACAAAATCTAAGCTCATTCTTAAACGCAGAGTACATTTTTGTTTAATTAAAAACGGCTCAGACGTTTCGAAGTCTATAGGGAACGAACTTGCACACACTCAAAGTTATATATATATATATATATATATATATATATATATATATATGAGACAATGAGAGTTAAAAATTAAGTCACAAAAACTATATATTTATTTAATAAGGGTATACAAACATTTACCTTGGGGATAAAGGGGACTCTTTATACCAAGGTATTTCAAAGCCTAATGCTTCTCATCAGAAGAGTAGAGAAGATGCTTGGTAACACAATGAGAATGTAACGTCTTGCGAGGGGTTCATCAGGAACTAAATAAATAAATAAAATTAATGATGTTGTTTTGTGGGACTAATGGAGATTCTGTCTGTTTGAAGCCGACACTATGATATTACTTCTATATCTGAAGCCGACATTGTTCTATAATTAATTGTTAATTCTCGATGTCAGTTTACTATACGATTTCAGATTAATTTCTAATCTTTCAATGTTCAATTAAGGAGGAGTGGTGTAATATGTTTTATATTGTAATGTCAATATCACACATTCCATTATTTCTACAAGCATTTTAATGCTGGATGCTCTGATGAACTACGATCCCTTGTACCCGTCGACGTAAATACCCTGGACAAATCCAACAAGCAGCAAAATCCCACCTTTACACAGAAAATATCGTTAGATGTAACAAGGCCTTCTACTCTAATAGTTTCTTCCCTAGAACTGCTAGACCTTGGAGCTTCCTTCCGGGTCCCTGCTTTCCCAACTGTACTGACATGCAGAAGTTTGTAATGTGAACATACATTTTTCTGCTCAACACCCTCCACAGTATCCCTGCAACTTATGGCCTTGATAGTATCCATCTACATCAAAGTCGCACTGTGCCTTGTTTGGGGGGAAAATGGAATAAAAAAGATTAAATAATTCTGATTAAAACAACATTATATCTTCTTTTTAATTTTCCTTAGGGAATATGTATATTGCAGATTCAACTCATTCTCAGGTCGAGCACTCTTGTAATGATATCGTCTACTACTACTTTAGCATAATGCAAAGCTATTTGTAATGAAAACCAATAGAGCACTGTAAAAGTGTCGATAAATGATTATGCAAATCACTGTTAGATATCATTACTGACGACGCCTGTTCAAGTGGTCTGATTGATAGAGCTACTGATCATCAACTCGATGGTTGTTAGTTCGATCATCCCCTTGGGATAAGCACTAGTCTAAAGGTATCTGCGCGATTTTATATATTTATATTTAAATTGTGTATATTTAGGCAGTATTTTTCCTTTGAGCAAACATTGTTTATAAATTAGCTGCCAAAATAATTTAATAATTCTATTTTTGTGTTCGTTCCCTTTTCAGCCATCATGATGAAACCATTCCTCGTTTTTCTGCTTGTGGCCAGTTGCCAGGCCCTCGAACTTTTCGACACCACAGGTGAGTTGGAAGAAAATTGTTAACAAAAATATCTTTATTAATCAGTTTTAAGATATTTTGGATAAATCTGTCTTAATATCGAAAAATAGATCGCTAATGCAATTATTTGCAATAGTAATATCCGGCAATATTCGGTAGTATACTCATAATATTTTTTTGAAAACTATATCGACATTTTAGCCTTCAAATATTATATTCTTGTTCCAATCAAATAGATGTAAAACTATACGAATGAATTTCTCGCTTTATTTTAAAGATAGTGACATATTTCCTATCGAGATAGAGTATACTATGGAAGGAATTAAATCTAATTATATCCTATTCTTCTAAACAACATGCTGCAACGATCCACAAGAAAAAAAACCGACGAAGCAGAAATAGAATAGAAATAGTTGTTTTTAGAAAATAAGCTATGGAAAATAAATGATAAATGGATCGGCTTTAAATTATAGATTAATGACTCTTATTTCGCACGCATATGTAAATTAGACATTAACATAATAAGTCTCTTTAATAAGTCTCTTATTAAGTCACTATATCTACTACCAGGACCCGTCTCCCGGCGTTGCCCAAGTGGAATATAAAATGATTTAACTCTAAAAAATTTCTTAAAAAAATAATATGGTATTTTCCTACGATAAAATGAAGTGTGAAAGCCATATGGTATATTTTGCTGGGTTAAAATAAAATATCCAAATAGTACTTATCTTTACTTTTACAAAGATAAATACTATAGAAGCAAAAATACTATAGAAGCAAAATACTATAGAAGCAAAAGGATGGAAAAAACTGTGGGAGTAAAATACTTATACAAGACGGGTGCAAATATATCACAGTTTATGAATATTCATTAGAAATCGTTGTCACAGCGGTAGTGATTGTTACATCTACTATCTATTGTACGTTAATTTCCTGAAACAAAAATTGATTTTGGTTCGCCGTACCACTTATAATAACGACAAAAATACACCGAAACTACCAGAAAATGCAATGAAGCGCATAAATTAGGAACTCGTGTCTGGAAAATCTATAACAATGTAGTAAATAATGAGAAATTCATAATCCCCTTACTATCCAAGAATCACGAGGTTGTTTTTGCACAACAACCGAGAAGGTTAATATGCTTGCCAATTAAGAAAATTCTACATTGAACCCAGGAAATCATTCCTTCCCTGATTTTCCTTTGCAGACAGAAACCACACTAGATGATCGGAAAATCACACCTTCTCAAGTGCATGATATCATAAAAAATCTAGACATCTCAAAAGCATGTGGACCTGATCTCATCCCGGCTGTGCTATTAAAAAAATCCCCCGCTGAGGTTGCTCCACTCCTCTCCAAACTTTTCAACAAATGCTTTGATGAATCTTGCTTTCCTGACTGCTGAAAAACTGCTTCTGTGGCAAAAGAACTGATCCATTAAATTATCGCCCCATTAGCTCGCTCTCTCTTTTCACCAAAATATTTGAGTCCATAATTAATCAAGTCCAAAATATTTGAGTCCATAATAAATCAAACCCATTATAGTCCATAATTAATCAAACTCTAGTTCAACAGTATTCACTCTCTTTTTTCGCAGTGTCTGATGCAAGTGTATTGAGGGCTTGTACGAATAGCTCCCGGAAAGTTAGGCACAATTAAAAATAGCTGTTGAATCCAACCAATTATTGTGTTTTTAACTACGCTGAGTGAGAAACAGTTAAAAATGGCGGTGAAAAGTTTAGAAGCAGAGATTAACATGTTGACCTACTTACAAGCAATTCGCAACAGTACACGAACTAAATTGCCATAAAATTTTATGAATAATGTGAAAATTTAAAAGAACGACATCACATTTCGTTCAGATTGTTTTGTTTGCGGCAAACACAAAAATGCAGATAACATTTTATTATATAAAATACTCCCTTTATTAAAATGAATAATGTTTTATAGTGGCAACTCCCATTTGTCTCTTCGTTTTGATATAAGTTTGTTCTTCTTTATAATCAGTTTTTTGTGCCATTTGTTTTCAGATTTTGAGGTGACGAAAGTGGTCGAATTGAAGAATCTGGCGAAAGTTGCCGAAGAGGAAATGTTCAAAGCTCTGACAAAGGAATACCCCAATGAAGACCCCAAGTAAGTGATATTCCTAAAATTATCGTATATATTGCATACTGCTACTGTGCTACATATGTATAAAGTATAATGGTTAATCTTTATTGTTTGTTTGTGGAGAACGATTACAGTCATTGAGAGTCGATGAGAGGTACCGGTTATGCATATGATATTAAGAAGTTTTTCCGGCATTTTGAGGCCTATGCTTTTGCCATTTGAAGATTTCGAAAGAAATCAAAGCTGAACTATGTATGCACATATGTAGCCAATAACATTTGTATAAAATAAAATTATACAATAATACAGCTCTATTTTTCATTGAGCACTATTTTATATAAACCGGAATTTCATTGAATTAACATCTAAGAAACCGAGTGGAATTATGTACACTTACAAGAAAATTTATTGTTTCATAAAGGAATGCAAATAATTATGAAAGTTTTTTTTTAATCCATGGATTTTCAATGAATGACTCATCTCATCGGAGGAAATATTATTAGCAAAATATATGTGGGTAATTATAAATTTTGCTTCTTAGCACATAAATTGAAAATTAAAATTGGAATGATAATGTAGAAAGGATACTTTATGTCGAAATAATAAGGATCCAGGAAAAATTGCAGAATTCAATGAATACTGGTATATTCCAGAAGGATATGCGTATTGAACGGCATATTCCAGGCTGGAAAGTAAGATCCAAGTCATGAATATTTTTAATATTGTAGAATTCTTTAAAAAGTTTTTTAAATAGTTCGATATTCGTGCAAGCAAAATACTTGAATGAATTAACATACACACACACACACACACACACGTATATATATATATATATATATATATATATATATATAGTCATCCACATACAGTACTGTTTCGCTGTTTCACAGCTCATCAGTGCGGCTAGACAGGCAACTACCTCAAGCCAGGATTGAAACCCGACCGTTTGTACGGCAGTCAAGGCTCCTAACCATTACGCTATTGGCGGCTGCTTGAACGAGTAGTGAGTTTAACGATGTTTTTAACATCGTCTGAAATACATATATATATATAAAATGTGAAATTTAAAATGGAGGCGGAAACACCTACAGGCTCGACGTTTTCCCGTCTTATACGGCTTTCTCATGAAGGATGGTCAATGACTACCCCGTTTTGAGAAATCCCGCATAAAAAAGGCGAAACGTCTAGCCTCTAAGTCTCTCTGCCTCAATTTTAAATTTTATATCGTCGGATTTTAATCATATATATATATATATATATATATATATATATATATATATATATATATATATATATATATATAGTTACTCGATCTAACTTCGTTAAAATTCCAAACTTCGTTGGTTGTGTCAGACTTGGATATTATAAACATATCTCAATATTTTATTTTTTCCCGTTTGATATTTTTTACTCTATTGTCACTCGTTGTTTTCTTAGAATTCCTATTCAATTGCCCCCATTATTCCTGTTTTTGACAGAAAATACGTTCAAGTGAAAATCAATTTTTCAAAATGCTTTCGATTGATAATCTGTTTGAAAATCATCGATACTTTTTAATCGAACCCAACAAGAAATAAAAGTCACATTTCTCCAGCATTCATGGTCGTATAATCTTTTCATTTTACCAATAAAATCACTTCGAACACTTAAGACGGCTTCCATGATTCTATCGATATTCTAATGAATATAGTTTCTTACAAAAATATTCGCAAATTCCACAATTAAACATGGGTATAATTGATGAGAACAAACTTCAAATACAAAAAAACAAAAAACAAAAAGGGTGCGATCAAATCAGGCTGTCTAAAGATATTAGCTTTCTGACCTAAAAAAGCACCAACGTTATTAATGTTATTGTTTTCTTCCTTTCCACTTGTAAAACTTTATAATATTTTGCCAAGACAAAAAGAGAAAACAATTTGCTTTACAAAAAAGCAAATAAAAAATCATGAATAAAAATTCGAAGATATAAAGAACTTGATGCATAAAAACTTTTACCAAAATAAATGGATTCTGCATTAAATAACATGAAAAGGGTTGATATACCGTAAAACAAACCCACCAAACCAATTATCTACAAAAAAAGAAAAAAAAAACAACAATAAACAAACAAACGAAAGAAAAACACAAATAATTTCTAGGTTTATAGTTGACATTTCACGCCATTCTTCGGACTATTGTTCTCACATTGAATGTTATTTTCACAAACTTTCAGACGATATTAATCCGAACTTCTTCAAGTGTATCCTGACAATCTTAGAAAACTTTCTGTCGAATTTGGAAATTTCCGACGAAACCTTTATTTGATCCGCGGGAGTAACATGCTCTCGCCTTGTAATCCATGACTGAGTAGGAGTTCTACGTAACCCGTAATTGTATTTTAAGTGTCGACAGTACTGAGGATTGAACCTTCAACCACCAGGATAGTGTAACTTTACAACTGATTCTTATCAAGTGTTTTATCAACTACACCATTGCGGACAATTTTAGTTTGATTCTTTTGCACAATGATATTATTTATCACTATATACTATCTCTAATTATTATTATATACAGGGTGGCCACAAAGTCACGCACCAATGTTAATTAAAAAAGTTTAAAAATTAAAAAGTTATAGTAGTAACATTTATTCAAATTCAAAGTTCTTTACAAGGATTACAATTAACATTGGTGCGTGACTTTGTGGCCACCCTGTATAACACACACATACACACGCACACACGCATACACACACAATATATATATATATATATATATCGCAATTAAGAAAGGGAAGACTTTTTTCTTTAATACAATGTATGGTTAAAAGTCATAAAAGAAAGGAAAAAGAAACGCAGACGGGAATGCCTGTTGTACTTAACGTCATTAGACCTTCTTCTTGCTCGTCCGTCGGAATCGACGATGACCAAGGTATCAATCAATTCGGCGTCAGGGGTTTGTGGGTCCTGAGATGGCTGATGAGGCCAATCCGTGCTCGGCAGACTCTTCCACACTCTGGACACGTGAAGGCGGTATCGGCAGGCTGTGAACCGGCAGCTCTCTCCTTCCTCCTCTTGCGCTTCTGCTGGTCGTGTGTCATGCGTTGATTCTCTGCCCTGTCGGCTCCTAGGCTGATGACGCAACGCCAGGCCGAACGTTTAGCAGCGCGACTCTCCCAAGACTGGGGGCTGATGTCAAAGTCTTTTAGGGACGTTCTCAGACAGTCTTTATATCGTTTCTTTTGGCCCCCTGCATTCCGCTTTCCCTGGCTGAGTTCCCCATAGAAAAGTTGTTTGATCCCCAAACATTAGACCTAAAACACACACACACACACACACACACACACACACACACACACACACACACACACACACACACACACACACACACACACACACACACATCAGTACATATATCATAACTGTAGTAATTTTTTAAACATATATATTTTTTCTCGTGTTTTTCCTCTCCTTTACTAATAAAAGAATCTTTTCATATAACACTTGATGAGTGAGGGCGAAACCGGTGAGCTGACTTTTTGTTTTCTCTGTCACTTTCAACATAAATATTAATAAAAACCTAAGTTTCTTCTGCTTAAATGCAATATTATAGTCTTGCCCCTTCCAAAATATATACTATCAGATTGCCCGGCGTTGCCCGGCCGTAAACTACGTTTAAATATTATATTTTGATCTATGCAGATTTCATATTTTTTTTAGTATAGAACCAATTATTATTGTACCCAATATATAGTAATAATTTAAAACTTTGAAAAAATATGACTTGTGTGATAGCTAAAATTGAACCTAAAGCATGTAGCCCCGCTAGCTTTATTCGCTACCATCTCAGTTAACAACGGATGGATATCAGAACTTTAAAATGATCTGCGCACGCGCATACAATTATATTTGCGCATGCGTAAAAATAAACATTTAATCGACTAACGTCTGCAAATTACAAATTTTTCAAAAGTTTGGCCCCTAAGCAGCTATTTATGCCAACTAAAAGCAAATCGAATTCGTCCTACAGCTCAAAATCCTCTATATATTAAGTTTAAATTTTTTTTGATATAATAAAAAGCTGGTCATGCAAGCGGAGCTTAGATACGAAAGTAAAGAATATTAATAATAGAAAAGTATTGGTGTGTCTAGATTTATTGATCAATTTGAAACAACCATAAAGAACGTTCATAACCTCTACACACTGTATTGTATTGCTTGAAATTTATCAATAAATCTATATATACCAGTATATACTTTCTAATATCAATATATTTTCTTCTTGCATATATATATATATATATATATATATATATATATATATATATATATATATATTGTTTATTACATCAGCAAGCAATATATAAATATTCCGATATATAGTTTTGTCTTTTCTGTAATGTTATATATATATATATATATATATATATATATATATATATATATGAAATAAAATAATATATATATACATATATATATATATATATAGACATAGATATAGATATAGATATATATAGATATATAGATATAGATATATAATTGCACTACAGAAAAGACAACGCTATATCTCGGAATATGTATATATTATTTGTCGATGTAATAAAGAAAAAACATCAAATGTTATATGCTCTTTCTGTCTCTGTCTGTCTGTCTGCTCTCTGTCTCTGTCTCTGTCTGTCTATATGTCTGTCTGTCTGTCTGTCTGTCTCTCTCTCTCTCTATATATATATATATATATGTGTGTGTGTGTGTGTGTGTGTGTGTGTTACTTATGTTTAAGAAAGAAACTGATTGGAGCATATAGTAAGGACACTTTTTCTTTTTCTAAAACTTGATATAAAAAAATATATTTAATAGACATAACTGATAAATATGTGTGCAAGAAATTTGTGATTTTGTTTTTCTGTTTCTGCAGGATGCTTCGTGAACTTTCCCACCACATCGCCCTTCTTGTTAAAAACGAAGTCGATACCGTTTTGGCACTCGTTGAAAATGGTTCCAAGATGGCCAAGAAGGTACGCATAACACTTGTGATCTAGTTATCTACCTTTCTAGGTCTTGTACCAAACATGAGTTAATCCATTGTGTTTCCATAGCAGTTTTTCTTAGATAATTTTATCTAATAAGTCGTACTTTATTATTAAATTAACAAGAGATTCACCTCAGCTATTTATGTATTTCTTTAGCAACCTCTCACTCTATGTTTATTCAACCGCCCAAGAATTGTTCTTAATGCCCTTATGAGTATTTAAAAAAGAATAGCTATCTTTTTTAGTGTTGTCCTACAATTTATACTAGTGTATCACTACACTCCATAGGCCTAATCACGTAGACAAACTGGTTCTTGTTAGATCACTGAAATTAATCGACGTTAATTAAGAGTAAATAAGTATTTCCGCTCATCTCGACATTGTTTCAAGTCGTCCTGGACTCCTTGCTACTGGAATCAAGCAGTGCCGATCAGGAGAGATTATGATTAAGGATTGCTCAACCCTTGCCTCACAATTACGTGCACATCTACCTTTACAGGGAGCATCCATTGTTTTTCGAGATAAAGGAGGCAGTATTACTACACACTATAAACATGTACGTGAATTAGATGGAAAATATTAAGTGTCTTTAGGTCTATAACTATAATAATACAAAAATCAATAGGTCTATAATTTTTAGTTATGCAAAACAATGTCATAGCGTATTTGTCACAGCTCATGCATTTTCGAGCTGAATCAAAGTTAAATAAATAGCGAGAATGTAAATGGAATAGCCGCCAGGAGCGCGCTTTGTAACTCATATCTCAGTTGCCACTCTAAAATCGACGAACCCATCTCTTAACTATGCTGACATCAACTTCATCGGCCTTGTAAACGTTCGACAGGCGTCGATGAATGTTGATCGGATCGATTTTTTCTGCTTGGAGGAATTCAATGACACATTTCTGTTTCTGACGCACGTCCATGGCAGAGGTTGCTTTCTTAGAGTCTTACACCGTCAATATCTTCAACAGAGAGAAAAAGCTTTAAAATCATGAATGCATCAGTTCAATCATCATAACAATGCAATTTGCAATCTTCTCTGATTCATTCGCACGGGAAAAAGAATAGGAGAGGCATAGACAAGAGAATATAATTCTATGAGACGCCTTCAATAAATTTCCAGACTTTTTTTTTGTATAAGCACTTTTATTGATAGTTACCACATGAAATTCAAGTCTCCTTTGAAGTAATCTCCACTGGCTGCAATGCAGTTGCTGCACCGTTCCAACACCTTATGGACGGCCCATCAAATTCTTTTGTGTAGCAGTCTACGTCACAAAGGAGACCAACAAAAAATAATAATTACAACTAGCTTTTTGTTGTACAACGACATTTATTTCCTCGTTCTCGCACCACACGTAACTTCTCGTTACAGCTATGACGTGACCGTTTTCTCGAACGTCATCCACCTCTCTAACGTGACCGTTTTCTCGAACGTACTCTGGAACGCCATCCACGTCTTTAATTTGATTATCTTCTCGAACGTGCTCTCTTTTTTTTTATGGTTTCCCTTTCTCTAACCATGACATTTCGCTCACGGCTAGGTATTTGCATATAGCCATCCTCGCTATGTTACATTATTATTATTATTATTATTATTATTATTATTATTATTGTTATTATTGTTATTATTATTAGTAGTAGTAGTATTATTGTTATTATTATTGTTATTATTATTATTATTATTATTATTAGTAGTAGTAGTATTGTTATTATTATTATTGTTATTATTATTATTATTAGTAGTAGTAGTATTATTTTTATTATTATTGTTATTATTATTATTATTATTGTTATTATTGTTGTTA